>NC_135480.1:95047633-95242633 GCF_052094955.1 Ictidomys tridecemlineatus | reverse complement strand
AAATATATTGGCTATTTTTCTTAACCACATTTAAAAAATAAAGATTATGTAAGACAGAGAACATGAATGAATTCTCTGGCATCTCATCAGACAAGGGACATCTTTCCTTAAATACTATTTTCACACAATTATTATATAAATCTCCTCTACCATGAAATATGGTGGAATTTTCAAGCAACTTAAATAATTCCCAAACTTTCAATCCATAGGGATAATTCTGACCTACTCAAGAACATGCATACTTGTTTTCCAAACTGAACACTGTTCTGATAGCCATGACAAATGACTGGAAGGCATGAGTATAAGAAAAATATGTTTTATAAGACAAGTTAGCTATCTTTTTGTGCAATGTTACAATCGTCTTAAAAGCAGTTTACCTTAAAATCAATTCTATATATACTATGTACATAATTTCTGATAGAACTAAACATTACAATTTATTGAACTTTTATCTGAAGATCTAAAAGCCCCCTGAAATTATCTTGAGGGGGAGTGTTAAAGTTCGATATGAGGTATTCTCCAAAAAGCTAACATGTGAGACAAGGAAAGAAAGTTATCAAGATGAAATGATTGGGTTATAAAAGGTTTGACTAATCAGTATATTAATTGCTTGATATAGAATAGGGTTCGATCCTCAGCACCACATACAAAGATGTTGTGTCCGCCGAAAACTAAAAAATAAATATTAAAATTCTCTCTCTCTCTCTAAAAAAAAAAAAAAAAAACCTTTCATACTGTTATCATGGAGATGACATTTAATAATTGTCCAGTGGACAATGTGCCTTCTATGTGTGAGAGCGAGCCAACATCTCACTTCCACACTGGATAAGCTGGGAGAACCATAATAAAAGGTTGGCCCCTTGTACAAACAACTGCAATGTGCTTTCTGTGAGGGAATCTTTTAATTAGTTTCTTTTGACTGAAAATGTTGAGTTAATATGTATTAGTGGGAAAGATTTTTGAGACTTCAGCAACACAGAGAAACCTACAGATTCAATGTAAACAGGTACAAGTTAATATATCTGAAAAAAGATCCCAAACTACCAACAAAGAAATGAATCACAGGAAGCATAATGAAATCTATAATTACTGTTTTTTTTTTGACACTATCAATCCAAACTGGCATTACCACAGGAAAGAGAGAAAAGACGCTATGAAGCTTGGCATCAGGAAGGGCACTGTCCAATGAACAAAGGCACAGTGTACTTTAAATGACCAGGGAAACAAAAAAGGTCATCAGATATCAATCAATAAACATACGGCAGTGTAAGAAAGACAGCAACATCCAAAATAAGGAGATTAAAAGACAACCTATTTCAAGAGGTGGTACTTTCATTCTTTAAGTGAAAATCTCAGCAAGTACTCCAGTATATTTATTATTTTCCCCATTCTTTGTTATTTCTGTAATCTAGGCATCCATGAATACTCTATCTGTTGAGAAATCAGTAATAGAAGTAACAAGCAGAAACCTGTGGCCACAAACACAATTGTTTTAGAATACACCATTCACTTGAGGAATGCTATTACCAATTCAACTCAACTGAATGCCTAAAGTTCTCAAGTTACCGTGCATAAAGCACACTCATGTTTCACATTAAAAACTTCATTTATTATAGAACAAACTCATAACTGTAATATCCATTCTCTATAGTGATTACTTATGTATTTTTTTATGAATGGACAGTTTTGAAATCAATTCTTTTTCCCCATGTTTACATTTGTTCTGATTAAGTGAAATGTAACTTTATATTTATTGACCTTAGTAAAAACATTTTGGGTTATATTTCATATGTCCCCCTGTCCTGTTTTGCTTTTATTTAAAAATATTTTTTTAGTTGTAGATGGACACAATACCTTTATTTTATTTATTTATTTTTATATGGTGCTGAGGATCAAACCAAGTGCCTCACACATGCTAGATAATAAGCACTCTACCACTGAGCTACAACCCCAGCCCCTGTTTTGCTTTTCTGGTAATTGATTTTTTTTTTTTTTTGATAGTGCTTGGGCTCAAACCCAGGGCCTTATGCATGGCAGGCAAGCATTTTATCACTGAGCCACATCCCCAGCCCTCCCTGTAATTGATTTTTATTGTATCTCATAAAAATCATGGTCTGTAATAGATTGGACAATTTAATCAATACTAATAGTCTTAGAAATACTAGTATAGGCAGGGCCCTCAGGAGGCTGAAGCAGGAGAATTGCCAAGTTCAAAGCCAGCCTCAGCAAGTTAGCAAAGGCCCCCTAAGCAACTGAACTGAGTGAGACCCTGTCTCCAAAAAAAAAAAAAAAGGGGGGGGGTGGCTAGGGATGTGACTCGGTGGTTGAGTGTCCCTGTGTTCAATCTCCAGTATCATAAAAAAGAAAGAGTAGTATTAGACAAGCAAACAGGTAATACAATGTGATAAAGGATAGCAAAGGATAAATATATCCTAATAAGTTTACTATTTTCAGCCATTTTTCTAAAATTTCTAACTTTTTATTATGAAAGTTTCAAACATACGTAAAAGTAGAGAAAATAGTGTAACACATTCCCCAGATTCCAGAGTTCTCAATATTTTGCCACTTGATTAATTTCTTTTTTTTCCTTTAGTAACTTAAAGCAAATCTCAACATCATTTTGTTTCACCCTAAATACTTTGTATCTCCTAAAAGAAAAAAGAGAGACATTTTTCTACATAGCCAAAAATATCTTTATACCTCACAAAATTAAAATTCCTTAATATCATCTAGTACCAGTTTGAATTTACATCTCTCCAGTTGGCTTATCTGAATCAGAATCCAAACAGAATGTACTCGTCTCGTCTTTGGAGCCCAATTATTCTGAATTAATTTCCCTACTCTCTACTTCCCCTTTTCTCCATGACACTGACTTGAAAACACCGGTTGGTTGTTCTTTTTTTTTAAAATTTTTTAAAAAAATATTTATTTATTTATTTTTAGTTTTCGGCGGACACAACATCTTTGTTGGTATGTGGTGCTGAGGATCGAACCTGGGTCGCACGCATGCCAAGCGAGCGCGCTACCGCTTGAGCCACATCCCCAGCCCACCGGTTGGTTGTTCTACATTCTGGATTTGTCCTTTGCTTCCTCACTAGATTGTTTTACTTATTCTTCATACTCCCTATATTTACTATAAATTGGAACTCAATTATAAAGGATTGAATAGATTTAGGTTCAATTTTTGCTGGAAGGTAGCAAGAATATGTCATAAGTGCATCTACTAAGAGAATGTATTATTAGGTTCTCCTGATTTTGAGTGTTGAGATTGATTAGTGAGTTCCGAGAGTGAGGGCTTGATCCTTCAATTAAAGATGACCATCAATCTTTCTCCTACTATGATGGTTCTCAAACTATATCTAACCTTTAGAGGGAATGTTAACCACAGACACCCGGGACCTATCCATAGAGGTTCTAATGTGTTGGAGAGGGTCCTAGAACTTCTTATTTCTTTAGAAGTATGCAGGCAATGCTTAAGATGCTGATACATGGGCCACACTTTGAGAACCAAAGTGCTAACCGTTTTAGTGTTCACTGATGGCCATTATGTGAATCAATGATTTCACTAGGGATTACAAATTATGATTATTATGATTTGGTTTCAGGCCCAATTACAACATGGAATTCTTCTGTAGGGAAATTTTTCTCTTGACAACTAGGGTTGTTTAGTTATTGTGAAATACAGTCTGAATGGGTTAGGAAGGAGGAATGCTAAATTCTTTCTCAGTAAGTACCAACTTTCAGAGTAAGGAACTGGCACATTAGATGACTATTAAGATTTATATATCTGTTGGGCTGGGATTGAGGCTCAGTGGTGATGTACTTGCCTTGCATGTGTGATGTACTGGGTTCAATCCTCAGCACCACATAAAAATAAATAAAGATATTGTGTCCACCTACAACTCAAAAATATTAAAAAAATTTATATGTCTGTTTATTTTATTATTTAGCATCATTTTTTCTCTTTCACAATTCTTTTAAGTATCATAATGAACACCTGAATTTTGTATGTTCAATTTGTTTCAATCAACTGTAGATATTACTTTTGACACTCAGATTTTCCTATCTTTGGCCAGTGAAAACTATTTCATATGTTTTTTTATTTTGTTTTGTTTTTGGTGCTGGGGATTGAGCCCAGGGGCACTCAACCATTGAGCTACATCCCAGTGCTTTTTATTTTTTATTCTGAGATAGGATCTGACTAAATTGCCAAGGCTGGCTTTGAACTTGCGATCCTCCTGTTTCAGCCTCCGGAGTCTCTGGGATTATAGGCGTGTGCCACTGTGCCCATCTGTTTTTTGTTTTAAACATAAACAAAGAAATAGTAAGCTTTGCTGTCTTCTGGAATAATAAAAGTGCCCCATTCTTATCTTGAATATTTCCTGGAATCAATCATTTCTCTAAGAAGTCTGGCTCTCCTTATAGGGAACGGTACCTGGGTGTGCATGGTGCTTGTTACTGCTGGGTCAGCACTGCTTTTAAGCCTTTTCAGGGCAAAGCTAAGAGGTAAGTACTTTCTTAAAAAATTCATAAATACATGCTACTTATGTTCATAAATTCATGCTACTTATGTCCACTTAAAATTTAACATTCTAAATATTACATTTCTTTGAAAATGTATACCTTTTTCTTACATTAAAAGATCTTGGTTCTTGGGGCTGGAGTTGTGGCTCAGTGGCAGAGTGATCTCCTAGCACATGCGGGGACCTGGGTTCGATCCTCAGCACCACATAAAAATAAACAAAATAAAAGCATTGTGTCCATCTACAACTAAAAAATAAATATGAAAAAAAATCTTGGTTCTTTTTTTTTTTGGTACTGGGGATTTTGAACTCAGGGGCACTCGACCACTGAGCCACATCCCTAGCCCTATTTTATATTTTATTTTAGAGACAGGGTCTCAATGAGGTGCTTATTAGCACTTTGCTTTTTTGCTGAGGCTGACTTTGAACTCACAATCCTCCTGCCTCAGCCTCCCAAGCCTCAGGGATTACAGGAGTGTACCCTTGTACCCAGCTTGGTTCTTAATATTAACATAAATTATTAGTTTTATCCTACAGTAAACATAAAACAATTTCAAAATAGCTGAACAAATATTACTACTAACAATGAAGTTACTGGATAAAATTTAAAAGTTAATATTTCTTTATAGTTCTTTTTATCTTTATTATTATAGAACATGGAGTTGGAAGAGCTACCTGTGTATGGTGTGATGCCAATGTGACATAAGACAGGTGTGTTTGCTTTCAAATATTAGGAATTATTTTTCTCTCTCTTCTTTAACCCTATTTTTTGAATAATACTGGATGCTTCACATAATGCCAAAATTAAAACCGTAATAAGATTTACACTAAGTTTTGCTGCCATCCCTGCCCCCTTCCTCTCTAAGTAACTTTTAAAAATTAGTTTTTGGTTTACCCTTTCTGTATTTCACTTTATGTGAGAAAATCTATTTATAATTGTATTTTCCCCACTTTATATATAAAAAATATTTATTCTATAAATTCTGCAGCAGATACTGAAATCTTCAATATTCCTTTATAAGATTAGAGATATATTTTGATGTTTAATATAATGGTGCTAAAAATGAAGGGTTCAAATTGTCAAGCTTGCTAACTATGGGACCTTGGGCAAATTCCTCAACCTCCTGAATCCTCCATTTGCTAATCCCCAAATGGGGATAACAATAGTATCTACCATCCACAGTTAAGCAAAGATTGAATTTTAAAAGTCTGAATAAAAAACAAAGCCTTGGCATAGTGCCTGAGACATAAAAGTGCTCAAAAATCTTAGCTACTGCTTCAGTTATGATTATTACTGTTGCTGTTAACCTGAGAGGTTGACTCAGGCTACCTTCCTTTCCTAACTTCCTTTTCTACCCATCAGTCCCTTTGATACAGTTTCTATGTTTCATACCCCACTGAAATTCCTTTCAAGTCACTCAATAACTCCCCCTAGGGTAAAGCCATTATCCTTTTTCATTTCTCATTTTTTATGACTTTTCAATTATATCTAACACTTAACTGGTCTCCAAAATAAACACCTCTCCCTATTGATTCTGTGTTTACCTGGTCTTTCTCCATCTTCTTCACTAATTGGCTCATTTCCCTACATGAAAGTATCATAGTCTAGTTTGGGGCCTTTCCCTTTGTTTTTCCAGATTCCTCCCCTAAACCATTACCTTTGTGTTGATAACCTTTGATGTGCTTTATTCTTCTGGACAATTATAATTCTTTTTCATAATCTTGTCATTTAGTTCCTATCTCAGGGATGCCTCTTAGTCTCTCAGTTGAGATATGTCTTAACTGTGTGTCCTGGGATCTTCCATACATATATTGAGAATCTAGTGAAAATTATACACATATACAAATGAACATTACAATTTGTATGCAATTTCAAAAGTGTATAAAAATCTTAGGTTTAATATTGGCTTAAGAAACTCTGTCTTCTGTCTTCTGTTCATTACCAAGAATTTTAATAAAAATAATCTCTAGATTTGCCAAGTCCATCTGCCCTTTCAACATTCACTTGATATCATGTTTCTAAACAAATTTTCTTTTTACCACAACAGTATCAAGACTGAGCTCATTACAATCACTTAACCTCAAAAATTCAAATAATTTTTCACCAACTTCTAAATTACTGAAGGCCTAGTAAGTAGATTTCAAATTATACCGAATTGTTTTATATAAAGTATAATTAATCAATGTTTTCATTCTGCTTTTATAGATAAATCTAAATTCCATGGCATAGTGCCTGACACATAATAAATGCTCAATAAATGTTACCAACTATCATCATTGTCATCATTACTTATGGCATCTCTTCCCTCAGGGATAGAGGCAATTTTCCCCACACTTCATCAAAGAAGTGGGAAAACTAACCTAGCTAAGTTCCCTCAAGTTTTAGGGATATCAAAATCTTTGCATAACTACTATTAAACCTCATATTCTCCAGTCAGAAATTATCAGCATCCCTTAGAAGTGGAGCTGAATGGCAGTCCAAAAGATTAATAATTTTTGCAATTAAATATTTAATGTTATGTTTAAAGGATTTAATATGTAATTTCATCAATTTGTAATTTGGGAATAAACATGCTGATGCCAATTTAACGTTTGATTTTTAAAGTTTTTAAAAACTCAGATAACGAAATCCTGGTCAGAGGTTCCAAACTCACTAATTTGTGAAGACCTTGCATTCTTAATTTCTAAATTTAAAGAAACAGTGTTTTCAGGAATTGGTACACTATGAACCCTGAAGCTCCAGCAAGGCAATCAAAACTAGTTCATCTGTGCTTTTCAAAATATTTTGAAAATCTATTGTTTTTAATTCCTATATCCAGATCTCTACATATTTTTTTCTCTAGTGGTTCTTTCCTCTAATTGGTACAAAAGCGATATGTGAAACAAAACACTTCTTATTTGTAGATCACAATTCTTTGACATAGCTTATGCTGGTTCTTGCCAAGCAGTATTGAATATAATAACTAAGAATGGAAGGTCCATAAAATAAAATAAAACCCTGAAAAAGTTTTTAGCATATTAATATATGCACCATCTGACATGTAAACACTAGCAGAGGATTAATTAGGTGCCTAATCTGTATTGATATAATAGGATAATCTGGCTGTTTTAATTTTATATATTAGGTTATAAATTATAAAATCAAATTATATTAAACTTTTAACCTTGAGACATATTTGTGAATATGAAACTACAGATTATAAAACATTTTGCTTTATTCTGTTTGTTTTTGTAAGCACATAATCATTTCAAATTGTGTGTTTGAAGAAAATTAAGGAAATTGTTGCTTGTGGTATACTCTAGCAATTTAATTGTGCTTTCAGCAATTTCCCTACATTAGACTGTTCCCATCTGTTAGTCTCTGAATCAGTTCTTCAAGCTATGTGGAACTACTGAAACAAATCATATTTTTCTGAGAAGTAAAATGAATTTTTAGCTCATTTTACTTTAAAATTTGTAAAGGTTATTTACAATTGACTTCCATGACTATATGTTCAAGTGTTCAGTAACAAAAAAACAATAAATACAGTCAAACTTTAAAAAAATTATTTATAATCCTTTCATAGAAGCTGAGAGGTTGTAATATAGTACATGATGTTAGTAACAGATACACAGCAAACATACAAATATATTTAACATATAAATACACAAATGTTTATATATTTTACCTGGGGATATTCTAAAATGTAATAGAAGTAAATGAGTTGGACAAGCCTAATTTTAAATCCTGGCTCTGTTTCTCACTGCTATGTGACCTTGGGCAAATTATTTAGTCCTGGATTACTCTGATTTTCTCAGTAATCAACTCCCAAGTTTTGTTCTTACTAAGAGTCATGCCTCAAATTGCTCTGCTTGTAAACCGCAACTTTGTTAAATAACCCTTGGAAGGGGTTTTATTTCCATACCTGTTGTGTAAGAATATCATGTCCTCAGAATCTAACAAGATAGTTACCACACAAACATACATTATGGGAAAACTAAAGCTTCCAATTTTGAAATACTTAATAGGGCAAACTGAGGCTTATAAAGATAAACATGTACAAAAGACATGATTTTTTTGGCTAAGTTTTCATTTGGGGTCTTTGAAAACCCCAAATCACTTAAGTTACATTATGAGCAATGGGCACAGTAGTATAGGGCTCCTTAGGGCCCTCAATTGTGCCGTCTTCAGGAGTACAGTGCTTTCTCCCTTATGGAATTGAATTAAGGAAGAAAGAAGTTCATATAAAACTATGAATTTAAAGAGTAAGAGTCATTCATGTATTTATTAGTTCAACAAATATTTGAATGACTTTGTGTCACGTGGCACTTTCTCCTCATGATACTTCTACCTCAGTGGAGAAAAAGATAATAAGTAGACAAAAATGATAACTTCAGGGTACAATAAATGCCAGAGAAATAGTGTAATCAACTGAAAATTACCTGAAAAAGGCCACTCTAGATAGGATGATCACAAGATGCTTCTCTGAGAAGGTACTATTTCCACAGAGAAGAAAAGCACCCTAGGATAAGATGTAGCATGCTCATGAACCCAAAAAGAGACCAATGAGGAGAAAGCACCAAGAACAAGAAAGCAGGGAAGGCATATGATGAAACAGAATCTGAAAAAGTCATCAAACTCAGCAAAATTTATAGGCATAAAGAGGAATTCTGGATTTTAAAACATTGTTAAACCAGTTAAGGGTTTTAAGTAGGTAAGAAACCTGATGAAATTTACCTTTTAAAAATACTTAAAAATAATCTGAAACTATGAACTCCTTGTTATAAGCTGTACAGTTCCAAAAGTTAAATTTAAAAAAAAATAAGCATTTTTATTGGAATAGTCATAACAGCTGATGTGGGAGCCATAAGGAAATAAAATTCAATTTCTAAGCAAACAAATTTATAATTCATATGAGAAAAGAAGGTTAAATAGTAAAAACTTTAATTGCCACTTCAAGACAATCACCGAAGAAATGTCATTAAACAATACTGGCTTGTAGACAAGATGAGATATTGTCTGAAATACTTTAAACTCTCTCAATATGATTTCAGAACAATAGCTGGGTTTTCTTACTGATTTTATGTAGTCATGTTTCATAGTTCCAGAACTGTTTTTTAGGCAGTGATTTTCTTCTTTTGAATAATGTCAACCGAATAGCCTGGGAAAATGCCCAAATTCATATTTCATCCTTCCACATGATAATGATGATGATGATGATGTCATCTTGATGGTATTAAATATTCCAGACAATCCCCCAAATAGGTATTTTCAGTCTACTTATTTTTGTCATCTCTACAAGACCACAAAGTCTGCTGAGTTATTTCTGAGTAATGATTCTGACTGGACTGATAAATGAGTCATTCTAAACTGAACTACTGATGTTGTGTGCTATTTACTTAATTTATGGTAGTGTTATAATAATATTTATAAATGCAATCTGGTCACACTCCTAACACGTTCTTTACACAGATAAATACATCCAGATAGCTGTTTTGATATGCAATTATTTCTTAAGAAGGAAATAAATGTAGTCTAAACATTAGGGTTTAACAAATCATGCAATTTTTAGGAATTGGGATTCAAATGTCAAATGTGGAGAGAAATGTCTAACTTGAAGAATAAAATACTAATTAAAGAAGTAGATTTGTTAATTTTAACATTTTGCTTTCTGCATAAACATAATAAAAATATTTACATTTTTGGAAAATTCTTGAGATCCAACTCATTGTCATATTCACTCATGGAGAACAATATATGCCTCTCTTTTTCACTGAGTTTTTCAGGTGAATCCAAAGAATCCAGCCACACTGGATTTTTTTTTCATTCAGAAATGGCTATATGGGCACTCAGCCACATCAAAGTTTACAGCAGCACAATTCACAATAGCTAAATTGTGGAACCAACCTAGATGCCCTTCAGTAAGTGAATGGATAAAGAAAATGTGGTATATATATATATATATATATATATATATATATATATATATATACACACACACACACATACAATGGAATATTACTCAGCATTAAAAGAGAATAAAATCATGTCATTGCAGGAAAATGGATGGAGTTGGACAATATAATGATAGGTGAAGTAAGCCAATCCAAAAAACCAAATGCCGAATGTTTTCTTTGATATAAGGATGCTAATACATAATGGGGATGATGGGGGGAGCATGGGAGGAATAGGCAAACTTTAGATAGGACAAAGGGGATGGCGAGGGCATGGGAGTAGGAAAGATAGTGGAATGAGATGGACATTACCCTAAGTACATGTATGAAGACACGAATGGTGTGACTCTACTTGTGTACAACCAGAGATATGAAAAATTGTGCTATATATGTGTACTATGAATTGAAATGCATTCTGCTGCCATGTATAACAAATTAGAATAATAAAAAATGGATACTGGGTACCCAAAAGTATGAATTAAACTATGTTAAGCAGGAACCATTTTCAATGAAGCTCTTGTAATAAAGTTAGTTGAAGAGTAAATCAAGGTTCTTGGGCAAACAAATTTATGAAAATCAGTTCCTTAGTTTATTAACCCATTGCCTGACTGTGATTCATGCTTACTGAGGTCCTACACAGTAAAAAACAGTGACAATGTTAAGTTACTTGTCAAAGAGGAAAAATACAATAGTGAAAGGGAAGGGTCAGGTGGAAAAAATAAGATTCTAATCAGTTGCTCAACCATTTAGAAATAAAAGAAGACAGGTAATTCAGTGACAAACATATTACAATGCTGGAATATTTTTGTGGTGGATTACAATTCCCATTTTTTTTTCACTTCCTTCCCATACCTGATTTACCTATTTTTTGTCATAAGACTTTGCAATATCTCCCAGTAGAACAAATGGTGTACAATTCTTGTCTTTGGTCTTGGTCATGGGGAATATGTGAAGTTTGCTTTGATCTCTTGTTTCTACAATCTACCATGAGAAGAGTATGCTCAGAATGAGAGATGAAGCACAGATCTGAACCCAATCTGTAGCCCAAAGCAGAACCACACCAGTGACCTACACACAAGAAGTACTTGTTGATGAAAACCACTGAATTTGGGGGACTGCTGTGTAACAGTATCACAATGTAACAATGACCAGTACAGTTTTCAATATTGGAAAAAAGAAATATGCTTAGATACAAAACTCACAATTTGTACTAAGAAATCTTTTGAACATTTGCCACACAAATTGCAATTGTGATATTTTGTGTTCTTTAACTATTACACATATATTTTATTATTTTTACATATCTGAATGACATTTTTAGATAACATCAACAAGTGGCCTTGAACTGTTCCTGTGGACTGTATTAATTATTGACTCCATTATAGAAGATGATGTAGAAAAAAGTAGTTTGAATTTTCCCCTCAGAATGAGGTCCTTTGAGCACTTTTTTCAAGCCAGTTTACTCATAGCCTCCTGTTTATTTCCAGGTTCAGTGCTGGGAAAGGAGCACAACTAATTAGGCAGGTTCTGGAGAATGAATTATCCTTCAATTCCAGAAGCAAAGGAAGACATAGAGGGGTTACTTATGGCTAACACCTAAGTCATGGGAGTAATTATAAAAGCTTCCAGACAACATTGGCTAATGTTAAAAACACTGGGGCTCTCTTCTCAATTCTTGGGAAGATAATTTAATCTTTATAGCTTCAGTTTCTAGATATATATAATCAGTATAACCTCTAAGGTTGCCTTTTGATTCAGTATTAATACTCCAATGGATATCAGCTTTGTATAAAATGTGACTTCAAATTCCCCCTTAGTTCATTTTTTTAAAATACTTTTTTTAGTTGTAGATGGACACAATATCTTTATTTTATTTATTTATTTTTAAATGTGTGCTGAGAATAGAACCCAATGCCTCATACCTGGGAGGCAAGTGCTCAACCTCGGAGCCACAACCCCAACCCCCCCTCCTTAGTTTGTTTTTACCTAATTTCTTCCCTGTAATTTCTAGTTCAAAAATTCTTAGAGCATTTATTTTAAGACTAGAGAGAAGTTAGATATATTATGACAACAGTTTTGACTTCTTTTTTTTCCAGCAATGAGGCTGAAAGGCCAGAATTCTAAGTAGAAAATGATTGACAGAAGACAGAAGACAATAGGTCAAATTTAAGAAGCCCACAGGAAAGATGAAAGGTAAATGGTTCCATTTTGGACAGTAGCTAGGGATTTAAGACAGGCAGCAGAGTCTGTGCCTCCACATAAGGTAGCATCAGAAACCAAGATTCAACATTTTCCAAAACAATCAGTAGTATACCAAGAGTGTGTAGAGGGACAGAAATACAACCCAATGACAGGATAAGAGACCCTGGAACCCTGTAGCTATTTTACAAAAGTCTTTTTAATGGCAGAAAAAGAAACTGGACTGCTGATCCTAAGAACTTAGTGATGATGACCCTGAGTAACAGGGGAACAGGTATAGTCTTGAGCAAGGTTTTCTTTTGTGGCCTTTAAAAGATTAATGTTCAGTAAAAGGACATGACTTCATAGAGCTGGGTCTGCAGATTTGACTCTTACATTGAATGGTATCTCCAGGTGGTTTAAGTGGTTAGTCTTGTGCCATACCGTGGTTAACCAGGAAAGAGATTAGCATGGGTTTTTAATCATTACTCTTAAGAAAACCAAACACACTATTACTGTGTACTGCTGACAAGTAAAAGTTTAAGATAAAGTACCCTAAGACTCCATTTGGTATCTTTCCATAAATTTTGTTAAAGCCAGAGTTTAAGCTAACAGTGGTGGAATCAACAGAGTTTAGTATATGTCTCACCCTTTGTCCTTAGCTCAAAGCTCCAGTTCTAGCAAAATCAGAACATGGCTATAGGACTTGAAAGCCATCAAAAACCCTTGTATTTTCTCACAATTTTTGTTTCTTTAGATTTCACAATGTGAGTTTTCTGACCACCTTTGTGTTTAATCAGGCAGCTGCTCCATAGTCTCTTTGACCTATTTTTTTTCCCTTTTAAGTGCTTTTGTTAGTGAGGTAGTTATACATAATAGTTGGGTTTATTTTGACATAATCACACATGCATGGAATTTAATTTGCTTCATTTCAGTCCCTATTCCCTGTTCTTTTCTTCCCTCCTTCCTTTCCCTATTCTCCTCTACTCTGCTGTTTTTTTTTTTTCCTATTTATTTTTAATTAGTGCTTTAGAGGTATACAAAAAGGTAGAATTCACTGTGGTATATTTATATATACACATAGAATAATTTTGTCTGCATCTCCTCCCTTTTCCTATCCTTCTTCCTTCCCCCTCAACCTCTTTGTTCTATTCCACCAATCTTCCCTGTATTCTTATATCTGATCCCCCAACTTTTCTTTTCTTTTTTTTTTTTTTGTACCTGTACTTTGCTGTAGCTTCCACACTGAAAGAAAACATTTGACCCTTGATTTTCTGAGTCTGGCCTATTTCATGATGTTCTCTATTTCTACCCATTTACCAGCAAATGCCATAATTTCATTCTTCTTTAAGGCTGAGTAAAATTCCACTGTGTATACATACAACATTTTCTTAATCCATTTATCTATTGATAGATACCGGTATTGGTCCTATAACTTAGCTTTTGTCAGCTGTGCTGCTATAAACACGGATGTGGCTGTATCATTATAGTATGCTGATTTTAGATAAATACTGAGGAGTGGGATAGCTGGGTCATATGGTGGTTCCATTTCCAGTTTCTCAAGGAATCTTCAGACTGCTTTCCAGAGTGGTTGTGCTAATTCACAGTCCCACAAAAAAATGTATGAGTGTATCTTTTCCACTACATCCTTGCCAGCATTACTATTATTTGTGTACTTGATAATTGCCATTCTGACTGGAGTGAAATATCAGTGTAGTTTTGATTTGCATTTCCTTGATTGTTAGAAAAGTTGAATATTGTTGGCTATTTGTATTTTTCTTTTGAGAAATATCTGTTTACCTCTTTTGCCCATTTATTGATTGGGTTATATTAACCCCTGTCAGAAGGTTAATATCCTCTGGCAAAGATTTTCTGCCATTCCGTAGGTTCTGTTCATGCTCCTCATCATTTCCTTTGCTGTGAAGAAGCTTTTAAAATTGATGCCATCTCACTTATTGATTCTTGGTTTTATTATTGAGCTTTAGAGTTCATGTTAAGAAAGCTGATGTCTGCACCAATATGTTGGGAGTGTTGACCCTATGTTTTCTTCTACCACTAGCAAATTTCCTGGTCTAATTCCTAAGTCTTTGATCCACTCTGATTTGACTTTTGTGCAGGGTGAGATAGGGATCTAGTTGCAATCTTCAACATAAGGATATTCAGTTTTCCCAGCATCATTGGTTAAAATGGCTATCTTTTCTTCTACGTATATAAATATTTAATATCTTTTTAGTTGTAGATGGACACAATACCTTTATTTTGTTTATTTTTATGTGGTGCCGGGATCGAACCCAGTGCTTCACACATGCTTGGCAAGCGCTCTACCACTGAGCCACAACCCTGGCCCCTCTTCTACATATATTTTTGGTACCTTTATCAAGTATCAGATGACTATAACTTTGTGGGCTTGTCTCTGTGTATTCTATTTTACTTCATTATCTGACCTGTCTTTCTAATCAATCTTTTGCATCCTTTGCTGACAGAAGGAAAAAATATAATTTATTGGTAAATACATTTGCTTTCCAGGAATATGTTATCTAATTATGGTTTAGCTATCTAATTATTACAAAAATGTTACTACAAAATTGTAAGTCTTTCAGAACTTCATATACAATTGCGACTGTAAGGTTTAGTAAATATCGTGGGCATAAGCATCTCATAGATAAATATTAAGAATATTCCAATAAAGTTTAACTTATCTCATAATACTACAGCCTGTTAGCACTATATAAATTCAAGAGGAGCTAAAGTTAAAGCCTTGGAGGAAATTCTGAGGTTGTTCTACTTGAAACTTAAAGTTCATCATGCCCTAATAAAACCAATAGTTCAAACAGAATACCTTCTATACTATTCAAATATTTGTGGACCATTAAGCTTCTATATAAATAAGGATGTCTATTAACCAAATAAGTTGGAAAAAGCCAGTGTCATCTGTCAATGTGTTTGGATTTGATTCTTTGAAATCTACAGGATTAAGAATCAGTGCCACACCTAGTATGTGTAAGGCCCTGGGTTCAATCCTTAGCATGGCAAAAAACAGAACAAAAAGAATCAGTGCTGGGATGAATTTCTGATTCACATGCATTGAGTTTTAGTGTCTGGTTTTATGTTTCCTGAATAAAATGTGATCATGTAGATGATGAGAAAGATTAAATTCACATTATTTTAAACTACTATAATTAGTTTGTGCAGTTTGTGCCACGGATGGAATACAGTTTTATCAAATGTAAGCATCCCTTTAACACATGGATAAAAGGGAGAAGATACTTTAAAAGCTGAGAATATGAGTAGTATCTGCATATATAGTTTATGGTCAGTGAGAAAGGAACAGCTGAGATTGAAGAGGATGTAGGGGTTAAGGAAACGACACATTCAATAGGCAAACAAAAATCAGGATCTAAAGACTTGGAAGTCTAAATACTGGGTAAATTACCATAGCCAGAACACAGTAAAGGATTAAGAGCAACTATTTACCAAGAGTCTTTCTAATTCAATTTATTAGGGCTGTGTGTGTGTGTTAGAACATTTCTAATACTATATGGAAATTAAAATAAAAAGAGATTTTCTTTTTTTAAATATTTATTTATTTTTTTAGTTGTAGTTGGACACAATACCTCTATTTCATTTATTTATTTTTACGTGGTGCTGAGGATTGAACCCAGGGCTCTGCATGTGCAAGGTGAGTGCTCTATCACTGAGCCATAACCCCAGGACCCAAAAGAGATTTTCTTTATGGTAATTTTGATGAAGCACAGCAATTCCATAATATTATATCTCCATGCAGAATTATTAATAGCAACATTTTTATTTTTTACTGCACCTGACTTCTTTCAAACTTTTGGTTCATACATTTCCTTCTTTATTTATGTGTCAACCATTCATTCATTCATTAATAAAATATTGCCATCCTGTTCTCTGGCCTCATCTATAAACTGCCTACTCACCAACTCCACACATTTATAGACTATGCATCTCAAACTTAATATGCCCCCCAAAGAACTCTTGGTTATCTCTCCTAAACCTGCACATTTCGTTGTCTTCTTTATGCAGTAAAAGGCCACTCGAAACTTAAGAGTTAAGACTTTTTTCTCTTTCTACACCTAGCCAATCAGCAAATCCAATCAATCGTAATTTTGACATATGTCCATAATCTCGCTATTTTTCTTTAATTCCATCAACCTCCTTTTAGTTCAAGCCATTATTATCCCTTGCCTGAACAATTACAAATAATTCCTAAATTGGTTTTCCTGCTTTTATCTTTGCCTCCCTATTTTCCACTCTTGACACAGTAGCCACAGTGATCTTTAGAAACAGTTATATCTTGTCAGTCCACTGCCCATAATCCTGCAATGGCTTCTCATATTCTCAGAGTAAAGCCAAAGTCTTTACTATGGACTAACAAGCCCCTGTGTAATCTGAAACTGAAAACATCTTTGATTTACTCAAAATAGTTTGAATCTCAAAATTACATAATATGAGGTGTGACTGATCATAGCTCAGATTTGATATGTACTAAGACTTGTTAATGGTGATTATTTAAACCAAACTCTTTGATACAATTATATTCATGGGTTTGGAAGAATTACTGTCTATTTATTTGAAATAGCCCAAATTATGAAATAGTCTAAAAGTCTATCAATAGAAGAATGACAAACTATGGAATATGATGAAGCTGTTAAAAATGTGTTGAATTTTCTGTATTTACAGGGAAGTGTCTGTCTCTTTCATACAAATACCCCACCTCAGTAATTCCACACTGAGTGCAGTTCCCTAAGTATTTCTATTATACTTGCTGATTCTTCTGAATATCTCTGTCTTCCTCAGCATACTAATTCCTACTCCTCCTTCAAGCCTCATTTCCGAATATCATCTCATTAAAGAAGCCTTTCCTGACTTATCTGGCTAGGTAAGAAAGTACTTAATGTTTGTTGAACAGAAAAAGGAAAAATACCTATTTATTCCATATTCTAAGAATTAGCTTAAAATTTCTTTCTAAAACTTAATTGGTATCTACTCTCTTTTCCCTCAAATCTATGTAATTTACTATTATATAAGAAGATTTACTACTAATACAGAACTATGGCCTTTCCTCAATTGAGCTGAAATAACATCACCTGAAAATGTGTTGCAATAAGGACTAATTTTTTCACAGCTTTATTGAGATATAGAACACCACATACAAATCATCTGTCCAAATTTAAATCCAGAGGGACAATATACTTTTTAAAACAATAATAAAATAGGCTAAGTTTTTTTTTGGGGGGGGGGTACGGCAGGAGCAGTGCTAAGGATCAAACTCAGGATCTCCTATGTACTAGGCAAGTGTTCTATCACTGAGTTTCATCCCCTGAACAAGAGTTTGAAAACCATCAATTGGTTATTACTATAAGAGGAAAACAGATGGTTTTTTTAAAAAAGCAATCATTCTATCCACACAACTGGCTTAAAAATGTTTTCTCAAGAAAATTCATGTGAAGACCATATTATTGAGTTATATGTGAGGAGGTTGAAGAAACCTGAACAAATATACCTTGTCAAATGTTTAAAAAGGACATCTCTAGGACTGAGGATGCAGCTCAGTGGCACAACACTATCCTTCCCTGGGTGAAACATTAGGTTCAATTCATAGCAACACACACACACACACACACACACACACACACACACACACACACACACACACACACCCCTGTAGGGTTTGATAAATATCTGTGAAACTAATAGAATTTCCAACCATTTAGTAAATTCTCTTTCACATCCAACAAGTTAGTTACTTAGTTCCTTCCTTCCTTCCCACTAATGGCATCAATATTCCCCTTACAGTTATCTTTGAACTCTGGCTCCCTTTTATTTTGCCATATTCTGTAGTGGTTTCACTTGTAATTTCATCACTCCAGATTCACACTCAGACATAATAATTCCCTGCTTCTACTGGGTCTATCCAGCTTTTACAAATCACCTCTAACACAGAACACCTTTTTAAAAAACATCTCTTACTTTCAAATGTAAGTGCTTATCAGAAAAACAAGGACAGATTTATATTTAGGGCAATCTACTCTTCCAACCCCAAAGATTTCAATTAATTTTCATAATGGGTCAGGAAATAACGTAGGGAAGAAATACCATTAGGAAAGACCTTAGGAGTAAACAATATCTGGAACCCCACCTCCCTCTGTAACATCACTTTAACACAAACCCCACTATAATTGTAACTTTGAGCTTGTTACACAAGATGGACTGAAATCTTCAATGATCTCCATGCAGTTGGGGGAAGGTTGAATGGCCAACATTTTAAATCTTGGAGATTCCAATAAAAAACAAACATAATGTGTGTTTCAGCATCATGTGTAAGTCTTCACTTTATTTCATGCCAGTAAAGTAGCGACAGACACATTTTAAAGCTTCTCCAGCCCTGCTGTTTGGAACTCTCCAAGGTTCTGACACTCAATGGTGGTCTAATATCTAGAGAGCAACACTAGTAAAGCCCAAGTCCACAGAAAACAGAACTATAGGCTCAGTGGTCCTTGGCATTTCTAAATATCAATTCTAATACCTCCCACCTACTTTGGACTTACTCAGGTCATTTCATCCATCCTTGGTCTATACCTGCTTCATGGTACCCCAGGGACATCATCAAATGCTATCAGATCCCTACAGCACTTAATCTACTTGTTTGTTTTTTTTATTTCAACCATTTCCCCGTGTTCACTATTTTAGAAGCAGAATTCAGAGGATTGTGGGAGAGATTTGTTTGAGTAGATTAGAGCCACTGCAATTGGAAAAATATTTCAAATGTATGCATTCTTAAGACGCTTTCTTCCCTCTCAGAAAGTATGCTAAAGCCCCTGAGCTATGGGGGAAAATAGATAACAGTACTATGATTGGCAGTAGTAAAGCTTTACTGTTCCAGCACACCCATCAGAATCCAAGTAGGTAGGCCATATTGAGCAGAAAAGCAAAAGGCTGTGGGCTCAGACTGTAGCTCAGTGGTAGAATGCTCCCCTAGCATGCATGGGGCACTGAGTTCCATCCTCAGCACCATATAAAAAGAAACAAATAAAATAAAGGCATTCTGTCAATCTACAACTACAAAAAAAAAAAATTAAAAAAAGAAAAGAAAAGCAAAAGGCCTTTTGCAATGCCCTAACTGCTATCCCATTTCTCTAATATGATGTGTGTGTAGAGGGCTGTGTGGTGTGGGTGGGGTGCACGGTAGGATAATATTTTAAAGAACTGTTAGAATTATTCCTAAAAGAACCACTGGCTTTTATCCCACTCTCTCTTATACTCCAGCCTTCCCAGCACCAGTCTATCCTGCCCCAACCTTTTCCTGTGGAGAAAGAGTCAGAAGACATGATTTCCCCCAAGAAACTTTGTAAGTCTTCCAAAATAGTTTCACAGGAAAACAAGGAAAAGGGCAAGATTATGTAGAATTAGCTCAAACACTAAGCTGTTTAAAGAAGAGGAAATTCAATTTTATTTCTTAGGAGTTCTGAACACATTGGTGGAATATGAAAGCAAAAGCATTATTATATGGTGTTTGCCAGAGGAAACAGAAACAGAGTCTTGGCCAAGGATTTCCCTCTACTTCCTCCTTGGGGGGACAGTATAATGGTGAGAGCACAGGCCCTGGAGTTATAATTCCTGGGTTTCAAATTCAATGCCACTACATATTAGCCATATGACTGTGGCAGGCTACTTTTCTGGGCTTTGGTCTCCTCAACTGTAAAACAGATATGATAACTGTATCTACTTCAGAAGGTTTTATGAGGATTTAATAATTAGGGTTAAACATTGAAAATAAAGCCTGGTATACTGTGTCACCAACTTGTGTCAGCCTAACTTTCAAAACTTACCCTCAAGCTGACTGCTTACCATCACCTACACCACTGCTTCCTGGGTCCAAGCCAACATGTCTCCTGCCTGCACTATGGTAATGGTCCCAACCAGTTCATCTCGACTTAGCCTGTTCTCCCAAAAGGAGTCAGAATGACCAATGAAAAACTTAGTCATACCATGTCACTCCCCTGTTCAAAACTCTCCAAAGGCTTTTAGTCTCACTGGATATAAAATGTCAAGTCCTTATCATGATCTATTAGGTCCTACATGAATTTATATTCCCTGTCTCTTCCCACACCTCCCCTCCCCGATTCCTATCATCCTCTACTCACTCTGCTCTAGTCACATGGGGTTCCTACCTCAAAGTCTTTGTCCTGTGTTCCCTAAGCTTAAATTCCCACAGTGCTTTATTCCTCACTTAATTCAGGTCTCTGCTTAACTCCAGGTCTCCCTCTAATCACCACCCTGTGGATTCTACATTTAGCCTTCTTTACTTTTCTTTTTAGTACTCTTCAACACTTGCCATTTTATGTAACTGTTTATTGTATTTCTCCCTTTCTTAGGATGTAAATAAACTCCAAAAGAACAAAGATTTTCAATTTTTTCCCAGTATTTCCTGGATCTAGAACAGTGCTTGGTACATAGGTAAGGCTCAATAAATTTTTGGTGAATTGATGTATGAATAAATATTTGCTATTACTATACCATTTGTGATTTCTTTATACCAAATTATTCCAACAGCTTCCAAACAAGATTTTATGTTCTAATCTCTTTTATATCCACTTCATCCTACACTCTACTAGCTCACTTTTACTGAAACAGTGCTTTTGTAATGTTATTCCTCTGCTCAAGAGCATTCCTATCTGATCTCAGCAGTCCCCCAGGGTTTTCTAAAAAGCATTAATAGAGGCACATGAAGACAGAGATTAAAGACATTTGTATCACTCACTGTAAAAGTTCTCAGTCCTTAATTTACCAAGGTGCACTGTGACTCTTCCAAGAGAAGGATTTAATATGTCCCTCTCTTTGTGACCACAGAACTCTTTTTAAAGGAGCAGGCCAAGTATTTTGTGGAAAATGCTATAAGAAATACTGGCCTGTAGAAGTTATCTAAGACCATTTTCAAAAATATCCATCAGGACCCTAGGTAAAACTGAAAAGAAGACAGTAATCTTTCATGCCCGTCCTGTTTCCTTTTCTCATCTCTCATCCACATTCTAAGGCTTCCTTCTTAACAAAAAGGCTTATTAAGAAATCAGTTGGGTTTCCTAGACTAATTCCTAGGTACTTCAATAGATGAATGGATAAAGAAACTGTGGTGTATATACTCAATGGAATATTACTCAGCATTAAAAGAGAATTAAATAATGGCATTTGCAGGTAAATGGATGGAAATAGAGAATATCATGTTAAGCAAGTAAGCCAATCCCAAAAAACCAAAGGCTGAATGTTCTCTCTGATAAACGGATGCTGATCCATAACAGGCAGGGGGTAGACAAGAGGGAAATGGAGGAACTTTGATAGGGCAAAGGGAAGGGAGGAGAGGGAGAGTGCAAGAGGACAGCAAAGATGGTGGAATGAGATGTACATCATTATGCTAGGTACATGTATGACTGCGCATATGGTGTGATGCTACATCTTGTACAACCATAGAAATGTACAGTTGTGCTGCAATCGTGTACAATGAATCAAAATGCATTCTGCTGTCATATATACCTAATTAAAATAAATAAATTAATTAAAAAATAAAATAGAAAAAAAAAGTTCTTTAGAGTTGAATTGGTTGGTTGAGAACCTAAGAGGAAGTCTACAGGAACTTTTTTTGGTTAATCTAAAAATTTTAAAGAATTATTAAAAAAACTTCACATCTTTTGTAACTGAATGGTTTCAATATTTTTATAGCCTGAAATGTACTGTATTCTTTTCTCATTCTAATTTTTCTGTACTTTTGAAATACTGATTATTGATTTTTTTTTCCTGATAAAGTTCTAATAAATACTTTAAAAAAAAGAAAAGAAAAAGAAATCAGTTGGGGCTTGGGTGTAGCTTAGTGGTACAGACATTATTGCCTACCATGAACAAAGCCCCCGGCTAGATCCCCAGCACCATGAAAACAAACAAACAAAAAACCAAAACCAAAACAAACCAAACAATCAGCCTCAAAATGCAAGTGTACTGGCACACAGCTTTGAAAAGAGAGGTTTTCCTGGGCTTCTTCTAACCTATTTTAGCTTTCTTTTTTCTTCTTCCTTTTTATGGGGGCGGGGGGGGGGTACTGGGGATTGAACCCAGAGGCTCTTAACCACACTGAATCACATCTTCAGCCCCATTTATATTTTATATTGAGACAGGGTCTCACTAAGTTGCTTTAAGACCTTGCTAAATTGCTGAGGCTGGCTTTGAACTTGCAATCAGCTTCCTGAGCTACTGGGATTACAGGCGTTCACCACTGCTCCCATCTCTACTTCAGTCATCTTTTTGACCCAGTCTTGCTCTTCAGTGATACTGTATTTTGAATCTTTTGCCTATAAACCGTACCGAATAAAGAGAAATAGCAAGTACTTGGTATTATTAGATTCATCTTAATAACTGGTGTGCACAAACTCAGGAAGATACAACCCCTGTAAAGTGTGACTCTCCTTTCCACAAGTTACTCCTAAAAATCATATTACATAACACAGGTTGGACATAAAATCTATTAGGCTAAAGTTTTGGAAAATGCATTTTTTTTTTTTTTTTTGGTACTGTGGGTTGGACTCAGGGGCATTCAACCACTGACTGAGCCACATCCCCAGTCCTATTTTATATTTTATTTAG
Organism: Ictidomys tridecemlineatus; assembly: GCF_052094955.1. Taxonomy (NCBI): domain Eukaryota; kingdom Metazoa; phylum Chordata; class Mammalia; order Rodentia; family Sciuridae; genus Ictidomys; species Ictidomys tridecemlineatus. The sequence goes on along the minus strand of NC_135480.1, from coordinate 95,219,342 downwards.
AGACAGGGTCTCACTGAGTTGCTTAGCACCTTTGCTTGCTGAGGTTGGCTCTGAATTCAGGATCCTCTATATAAGCCTCCCAAACCACGGGGATTACAGGCGTTCGCCATGGTGCCTGTCTGGAAAATGCATCTTTACTGGTACATGGTATGTTCATTATGAGCACTGTGAGTGGAGGACTTTCCCTAAATGATATTTCAAACTTTGTAAAAATTTTATGTGACTTGCTGGAGTTGTGGTTCAGTGATAGAGTGCTTGCCTAGCATGTGTGAGGCAATGGGTTCGATCCTCAGCACCACATTAAAATGAGCAAATAAATTAAAGGCATGTGTCCTTTAAAAAAAAATTTATGTGACTGGCTACTTGATATATTTTATGACAAATAGTAAAATGCACTATTTACTAAAAATCAGTTCATTCATTACTGAAAATCTGAGGGAGGACTGTGTCTGTAAGAATTCATAAGATAGATACAAAGAAGGTACATTGCAGGATATCTATCAACAATGCCTTTTTGGGGAGTCACTGTTCATAGTACAAAATAGTCCTGTTTTATACTACATATGCCAGATGCATGCTACTATAACAAAATACCTGAGGTAATTAACTTATAGAGAAAAAGGTTTATTTTGGCTAGAAGTTCTAGTCCAAGATTGAGTGACTTCATTGCTTTGGGCCTCTGAAGAGGGCAGTACATTGTGGTGGGAGCATATAGTGAAAATTGCTCACCTAATGGTAACTGAGAATCAAGAGCTGAAAAAAGAAGGGGCTAGTGTCCCAATATCTCCTTTGAGGATATATCCCCAATAAATTTAAGAACCTCCCCCAAGGTCCTGCCTCCTAAAGGTTCTTCTACCTCCCAAAACCACTACACTGGCAACCAAGTCTTTAACACACGGACCTTCAGGGAATGCTTATCCAAACTACAGCATATACTATATCTACATACTAAATATGGACTATATACTACATAGATACCCATCTGACCCAAAGATAATCACAGTGAATGTCTTTCATTCTGACAGAACTCTAATTTTCTTTAGTAATTTCTTCCCACAGTAATTTTTTTTAAAAAAGAAAAGCTTATGCACCAATACATACATCTCTATCTATATACACATATATACATATACATATATAGAGAATTGTGTGAGAGTGCACACACAGGAATGTGATAGACATCATTATACAAAGTACATGTATAAAGACACGAATTGATGTCAACATACTTTATATACAACCAGAAATATAAAAAATTGTGCTGTATATGTGTAATAAGAATTGTAATGCATTCCGCTGTCATTTATTTAAAAAAAATAATAAAAAAAGAGAGTGCACACACATGTGCTTGGGCCCTCATCAGTAGACTGCCACTCTCTTCCACTCTCTAGGTATAAGCATTCATTTATCACAGAGGAAAAAGAACTCAATCTCAATACCACAGATAAGTCTGATTTATTTCAGGGTCATCCATTTCCCCTTGAGGAATAGTGTATTTTGACAGTTTTGCTTTCTCTAACAGAGCTTATTATCCCAAACAAATCTCTAATTGCAATGAAGCCAACAAAACCTGAGAGGAAATGTGCTCATTTTCATGGTAGCCTTAAGGAAACAATTTCTCACTTCTGAGAAAAAGCCATAGGAAAAAATGGCCACTTTCTGCTCTGAATGCTGTTACCTCTGGATGTGATATCTGGAACTGAGTAGCCATTTTGCTAATAGCTATGCCAATGATGGCAAAGTGAAAGGACACAGAGTACCTGGGTGCTTGACAATACTGTTGAGTCTCAGTCAACTAATTCTAAAAGCTACCCTTCCACTGGACTTTCTATTTTATGGAAGATGATACATTTCCTCCTGGCTCAGCCAATTTGAGTCAAGTTTTTATTACTTGTAGCTGAAAATCTGCTGGACCAGAATGAATACTGAGACTTGGATTAGAAAGCAAGTTGAATCAGATTCCCTGTCTTGGAAAAAAGAGACACAAAGAGGGAAGCTAACAATTAGTTGTAAGATACTGAAGTGAAAGAGTATATAAAAACATATAAAAACTGGGACTTGTATAAGCCATTGTTAGGGGAAAAAAATCAGAGGAAGACAGCTAGGAGAGAAAAAGAAGAGGTAGATATTTGCACAAAGAAGAAGCCACTAGAAAAAACATTACTGCTTCTTTAAGAAAAAGACATCTTTTAATTAGATTTCTAGTTCCTGCGATATTTTAGCTAACCTGCATTTTTAACTTACTTTATTTGTTCTTTCAGATAAACACGGCAGTAGAGTATATTTTGACATGTTGTATATACATACATGGAGTATAACTTCTTATTCTTCTCATCTACATGATATAGAGTTACACTGAACATAGGAAAGTTATGTCCGATTCATTCTACTGTCTTTCTTATGCCCATCCTTCCTCCCTTCCATCTTTCCAATGAACTTCTATTCTATTTTCCCCCCACTCTCACCCCAACTCATTGTGTGTTAGCATCAGCATATCAGAGAGAACACCCAGCCTTTGTTTTTTGGGGATTGGGCTAAACTGTATTTCTGAAACTTGAATTACCATGAGACATCTCTGTAACCTAACATCTCTGTATTTCCCTTCCCAAGAGTTGGGTTGAGTGTGTGCTCTGCCACTCAAGTAAGAAAGATACATGGTATGGGGTTGGAGACAGGTAGAAATACAATTGTCAAATTATACCCAACTGCAAGCCTGGCCCGGTGGTGTACTCTTGTAATCCTAGAGGCTCAGGAGGCTGAGGCAGAGGGACCGTGAGTTCAAAGCCAGTCGCAGCAATGGCGAGGTGCTAAGCAATTCAGTGAGACCCTGTCTCTAAATAAGATACAAAATAGGGCTGGGGTGCTTGCTTTGGCAGTACATATACTAAAATTGGAATGATACAGAGACAATTAGCATGGCCCCTGCTCAAGGATGACATGCAAATTCATGAGGCTTTCCATATTTAAAAAAAAAAACAAAAACAAACTAGAGCTGGGGATGTGGCTCAGTGGTCAAGTACCATGAGTTCCATCCCTGGTACAAAATCATCATCATCATCATCATCATCATCATCATCATCATCCCAAACTGTAAATTAAAAGGGGCCAACAATTAACAGATGAGGGACTAAAGAATGGCTCCAATGAGAATAAAATTTAACAAAGACTATAAAAGTAACAAAAAAATGAAAAGATCATATAATCAGTATTATACAAGCTGGCTTTTAAGAGGGAATAAACCATGTGTCAAAGATGTTCCATTTGTAGCTAAAAAGTATCCGGATCAAGCATGAAATTTTTCGTCTTTTCCTGACACATTTTTATCTTCCCTTATTTGTACACTTTTAGAAAAGAATGCCAAAGCTTGACATTCTCTGGGCAGTATTTTTCCTATCTGGTGCATCTTTACTCCACTTTCTTTCCCAGTTGAGTTCCATCAATATTACCCTATACTAGTCCTCACTGTATTTCACTCTGGTTCCTGTCAAGGTAATCCCTAGTCTCTAATATCTCCCAATTCCAATACAAACTAATCTTTCTAAAGCAGGATTCTGAATGTGTCATGCCTCTATTTAAAAACTCTCAATAGCTCTCCCATGCTTATGGCATTAATGAAGCCAAGGTTATTCCTTATCCTAGCTTATATATAGAACCTCCATCATATATAGCTTCAGTCTGCTTTTATGCCCTTAATCTTTCTTCCTATTACCATCTCTTCTTACTACCCCTCCCTTCCACCCTCATTTATTCCTGTTAACCCGAACTGCTTTGTTCTTTATATGAACCTCATAGTTTTTTAATTCTGAGTTTTAGCTCATGCTATTACTTTCATCTGATACTTACACCTCCAAACATACAAACTAAATTTCCTTCCATCTTTATAGAAGTAATAGGTTTTCAGAAATAGAAGTATATTCTTACTAATAAAATAATCACATGAATCTGTGTAGAAATGTGCAAAATCACTTTAAGAATAACAAACTCAGTAATACCTTACCAAAACAGAAAGAAATGTGCCCCAAATGGGAGTTTACCAGAAAAGTCAGCAGCAATCCAAGTGCTATCGAAAAGTATCAGTCAAGACTATAGGCTTTCAATAGTCCTTCAAATTTAAGCATATTCAAAATACCCTCCCTTGCTCTTTAAGCTTAGTTACTGTTATATCAGTATGTCTCAGCTATTACAAAGTACTTGAAAGAAAAAAAAAAAAACCTTTAGATTGCAGTCTACAGCACTATGATTAATGACTTATAAGTAATAAATATTCAATGAATACATGCACAAATTTATTCTTAGTCTATTGGAAAACAAAAAGTCAATGAAGTTTTCTATTTTCAGATTAAAATAAGGAAGTTTTTCACTCCTGGGATAAGTTAGCTAAAGATCTCATTTAGTATCATCCTTAAAGTGATTTTGTACATCTCTACAGTGACTCAGATTCATGTGATTTTTTTATTAATGAGAATACACTGCTATTTCTTTCTTTCTTTTTTTTTTTAGTTTTAGGTGGACACAATATCTTTATTTTATCTATATGTGGTGTTGAGGATCGAACCCAGTGCCTCGAGCATGCCAGACGAGTGCGTTACCACTTGAACCACATCCCCAGGCCCAACACTGCTATTTCTAAAAACTCATTACTGTGCTTTAAATGTGGCCTCTTCAAAATTCAGGTGTTGGAACCTATTGGTCAATGTGATGGTACTTTAAGATGGGGTCTTTAAAAGGTAAATGGGTCCTGAGGGCTCCTTCCTTGTGAGTGAGATAAAGTTTTTAGAAAGAGATTTCATGGAACCTGGCCATTCTGCTTTCCACTATTTGAGGACACAGTGTTCTTTCTTACCACAGGATGCAGCTGGGAACAAGCCTTGAACTGGACTTCCCAGTCTTCAGAGCTATGAGAAATAAATCTGTTCTTTATAAATTACCCAGCTTGAGGTATTTTATTATAGTCTCATACAACAGATTAAGAGTATAAGAACACAAATAAAATGTATAATGATATTACATTAAGGGAAAAATAGAAGTTTCTAAGAAATGTTAGGTCAGAAAATTGAATGGGAATTGGGCAACTGGCCATCAACTCAAGGTAGAATTTCACAGAATGATTTATTTTACCTGGAATGCCAAAATCCCTAATACTAAATATGAATATGTGTAAGTACAAATGTTCAGGTCAGACATTTCAGAATAATTAACAGATGCATTTCAGAAACAAACTGTATAAGCTATTTTGCATAATGAATTACTTGGTCTTGTTTCTTTCCATTAACTTCAATGAATTTCTCTAAAAAGATTTTAAAAAACGGTGAAACCACTATGTCAGTTATCTTTGTGGAACTGTAAAAGAGAACTGGTAAGCTGTTCCTATGGATGATGGGTAACCAGCTTGAAGTGACATAATAAGGATCATTATGATCATTAAGGCCTTAACAGGCCTTATTGACAACTGAACAAAACTGTCTGCATATAAATATGTTTAGGTCACTGAACTTTCTTGGAAAACTGAAAAATAACACATCCCCTAGTAAGTGAATAACTAGAACCATTTTTAACAGGTAAATGTTTAAAAGCAATTTAAATATATCCTTGACCAACTCTATCTTGGTCCACAGACATGCAATCTTAGATCAAAACAGTAATTATCAATGTTAGAGAGTCAATTCTTTCAAACCTTTAACAAACATTTACAGAGTATTTATAATGTGCTGTGGGCTAAGCACTCTGCCAGGTATTGGAGATACAAACATAAGTAAGAAATACTTTTTGTTCTCAAGGAGTTCAGCCTAGCAGAGGAGACAGACATATAAGAACATAATTATAAAATAGCAAATCTGGCATTGAGAGGTATGTGGGGGCCATATGGGACCACAGAGATGGGACCTCCACTTAGCTTACCTACTATGAGTGAGTCAAGAGAGGCTTCTCAGACCATTGTTCCTTTAATAACATTTATTACTGCTATCCTATCATTGTCAAAAATCTTACCGACAGCCAAAAACACAGCAGATTCCTCACAGAGATTTTAAGCAACGGTTAATAAAAAAATTGAAATAAATATATGATTATATTCCCTGACCTGTATAAAGAAGTTTAAGACTTCAAATTACTGGTAAATAAGATAACCAAAAAAAGAAGATGAGCATTTTTTTAAAAAATTTAAAAATGTAAGTAAAATAATTTAAAAATTCTCTTGTCCCTCATATAGCATTTATATATACTTGAAGGATCCACTGATAAATTACTACTCTTAGAATAATGCTTTACATATTCTGGTTAAATTCTCTCAAAGGAATGATTCCAATATATTTTAAAATCAGATTTCATATTCATGATTATCTTCTATAGTATATGTATCTTTAGTGAAAAATAAAACTAGTCCCTACGAGGGGTAGGGGAAATTTCATTTCATCTACAATATAGTCATATTCTCCATGAAGCTTTATACAATATTGCTCTAAATGTATGAAGTTGATGGGTGTACAGATTCTTAATAAGACACAACAGATGGACATGGTTAGTGAAACATGGTTAAGACTGAGGAGAAGAGGCAGTTGATGACAAGCAGAAAAATGTACAATTCTCACTTGCATTTAGACGTGGGGAACTAATTTAAAAGCTACTTAAGATGCCTGTCTTAGAATTGTAAAACACCACTTTCAAAAGTTACTTTATACCGATTAAACAAAGTTCAATATCACGGAATGTGTCTTTATTTCAAATAAGTAGTGATTTTTACATAAATAGAACTATAAGTATGGCACCAAGTGACAACATCATAGAACGGAATCAAGGATGGAATCTTCTTCTCATATGATTCTTTGACATAAATCTGCATGCCATTGCTACCACTGACCACTCTGAACTGTTTTAAGTTCTTAGAAAGCTCTCTGTGAGGCAATATGCATAATCATGCCTGGATCTAATCTGATCTCCACACTGAGAGGAAAATAAGCCTTCTTTAAACTTCATTTTTAGGAATCTCTCTCTGAAGTACTCTTTACTATGAAAATGACAATTTGCTTTTTCTACTGCCCTTTTTGCTAGTAGATTTTCCTTTTTTTCTTCTGCTGTTGGGGCAATTCTTCTGGTGCTAGGGAAGAATAGTTGGTGTCAGGGCCGAGGGTGAAGTTAATGAGCATTTCTGGGCTAAGGAGAAAGGATAAAAGGCTGTTTTTCTCATTTGGGTTCCCAAAGCAGTTCCACAAATGAAGCAAAATTCAAGTGACTTTTACAGAATTCCAACTAAGCTGTCTTTCCATAATAGAAGTAGCAATGTCTTTGTCCAGCTCCTCTAGTGCTGCATGTTTTCCTCTTTGTTCTCTAGGAGTGGCCCTTCTGTTTGAGGGGAAGAGTAGTCATAACCAGGGCTGAGGGTCAAGTTACTGTAACCTTCTATTAGCACTGCTAAGCAAGAAGGATGAAAGCCTGCTGTGTGTTTCTGGAAATTTTTCTCCTGGAGGATCTGGAAAGACTCAATATTCAAGGGTGCGTTAAAACTTTGGTGGTTGATTCATGACAACCAAACTCCTGGATCTGTAGGTTTAGATAGGACTGGATGCTTAACACTCTCAAACTGCTACAAGTTGGCCTAGAAAGGACTCTACTCAAGTTTGGGGGGGGGTGAGAAAATATGACAATTATTATGAATCTGTACGTACTAGGGACTAGGCTAGGAGATGGAGACCAAGGAATAAAACACTCATCTCAAGGACACAATTCAATTAGGAAAAGAGACAAATAGTTGAAGTACAATGTTTCAGAATGATTATACACATTTGAGCAAGATATTACCTGAACAGGAAAAGTTACCACACAACTCTGTTCAATCTATTGAAAACTTACTTCTCCTCCCCTCCCCTTCTTTTTTCTTTCACTGGTACTGTACCACTTTTTTCTTTCACTGGTACTATACCACTGAGCTACAGTCCCAAATACCACCCCCTTTTATTTTGATACTAGGGATTGAACTGAGGGGCACTTAACCACTGAGCCATATCCCCAGAAATTTATATTTTTTATTTTGCGACAGGGTCTTAGGGTCTAGCTAAATTTCTGAGGCTGGCTTTGAACTTGCGATCCTCCTGCCTTAAGCTTCCTGAGCTGCTAGGATTATAGGTGTGCTCCACCATTCCCGGCCCCAATCCTTTTTAGAGCCCTTTTAATTTTGAGACAGGGTGTCATTAAGTTGCTGAGGCTGGCCTCAAACTTTGGATCTTCCTGTCTTAGCCTCTTGAGTAGCTGGGATTATAGGTGTGTGCCACAGCACCCAGCTGGGAGCTAATTTTCTAAAGCATTGTCCTAATCTTTATTTCAAAGTTCTCCAAACTCCCTATATCATCTAACCTATATTTTTCCAATAAAGCAAATATTGCCAGCCCACATGAAACTTATTTACACTTCCATGATTTTACTTGTTTATACTACTGCTATCAGAAATACTCTTTATTCTTCTACTTATCTGTACTTTTCATTTTCATACTCAAACTAGGTAGAAGGAAGTTTCTTACACTTTAGTGTCCATAGAATCACCTTATGAAGGTTGCTAAAAATGCAGAGCCCTGAATCCTATACCTAAGGAATCTCAGTCAGCAGGTTCATTATGGGACCTAAGGACCTTTCTAAATAGTTACTCATTATAATAATTTCAATGCTTGTAGTCTACAAAACACTTGGAGGAAACCCTATTATAATAGTTAAGAGTATGGGTTTTACAATAAAGACACATTTGATTTAACCAAGATGACTTCTATTTATTAACCATGTTACCTTGAGTAAATTTATTTTTAACACTGAGTTCCCTTTCTTCATCTATAAATGGGATGTCAAAAGAGAGCACCAGGATATTATTACATTATCATCTATCATACAATCTAGGTTCTTGGCAAAAGTGCAAACTAGGTGATTTGATTCTGGTGCTCTAACAATTTCTGTCATCCCACCCCCACCTCCAAAATATGTGTGTTCTAACTGATTGCACAGATATTAAAAAGGCACAGATATTAAACAGTCAGAAGTAATTAATTTTGGTCATAATTCCCAAGCCACCAATTTCCAAAAGATTTAGTGTACTCAATGACAAGACTTAAAGTTATATGTATTTCCAATATTAATTCAAGTTTTACATATGTATGTATTTACATATATATGTATGTATGTGTGGTGTGTGTGTATAAAATTTATCCCTTTTATTTATTTTCTTTTCTCCCTCTCTTTCTTTTTTCCAGTTCTGGAGATTGAACCCAGAGCAGTGCACTTGCTAGGCAAGCACTCTACCACTGACACTAAGCTATACACACACCCTCCTTTTCATTTCTGTGTTTTTCAATGTGTACGTAATATACCTCATAAATTAAAGAAACTGTCTAAATGAGATCTTGGAAGCACTGAAGCATTATCTTCAGTCATATAAAGTTATGTGGTACACATATTTGTATAAGGACAATGCCACTAGCTCCTTGGTACAGTTTATAATTATTCTTATGTAGTGTTTATGTAAGGCTTTTAGAGTAGAAAATTACTTCCATTAAAGTCATTGGTCTGCAATGGCACAGAAGACAAAGAGACAAATCCACATAAATACACTTATCTCATACTAGACAAAGATGGCAAAAATACACATTGGAGAAAAGATAGCTTCTTCAACAAATGGTGCTGGGAAAACTGGAAATCCATATGTAAGCAATATGATATTAAACTCCTATCTCTCACCCTGCACAAAAATTATTTCAAAGTGGATCAAGGACTCAGACTCTATAACAGAGAGCCTGTGCCTAATAGAAGGAAAAGTAGGCCCAAATCTCCACCACATCAGCTTAGGAACTGACTTCCTTAACAAGATTCCTAAAGCGTAAAAAGTGAAATCAAGAATCAATAAATGGGGGGTTGGGGTTGTGGCTCAATGGCAGAGCACCTGCCTAGTATGTGTGAGGCACTGGGTTCAATTCTCAATACTGCATATAAATAAATAAAGGTCCATGGACAACTAAAAGAATCACTAATTGGGATAGAATCAAACTAAAAAGCTTCTTCTCAGCAAAGGAAAAAAAATCAATAATGTGAAGAGATAGCCTACAGAATGGCAGAAAATCTTTACCACATGCACCTCAAATAGAGCATTAATCTCCAGGATATATAAAGAACTCAAAAATCTTAACACCAAAAAAACAAATAACCCAAGCAATAAATTGGCTAAGGAACTGAACAAACACTTCACAGAAGAAGAAATACAACGGATCAGCAAATATATGGAAAAATGTTTAACAGCTTTAGCAATTAATCAAAACTAGACTGAGATTTCATCTCACTCCAGTCATAATAGATATCAAGAACACATGCAACAATAAATGTTGGTGAGGATGTGGGGGGAAAGGTATACACATATATTGCTGGTAAGACTGCAAAGTGGTACAAAGCAGTATGGAAATTCCTCAGAAAACTTAGAATGGAACCACCATTTGACTCAATTATCCCACTTCTAGGTTTATATCCAAAGGATTTAAAATCAGCATACTATAGTAATTCAGCTACATCAATGTTTATAGCAGCTCAATTCATAATAGCTAAACTATGGAACCAACCTACATTCAACAGATGGATAAAGAAATTGTTACGATACACACACACACACACACACACACACACACTAGAATATTATTCAGCCTTAAAGAAGAATGAAATTATAGCATTTCCTGGTAAATGGATGGAACTGGAGATATCATGCTGAGTGAAATAAGCCAATCCCAAAGAACCAAAGGCTGAATGTTTTCTCTGATATGTGGATGCTAATTCACAATAAGGGGGTTGGGACTAGGGAAGACTTGAGATACTTTAGATTAGAAAGAGGGGAGTAGAAGTAGCAGAGGAGGTATGGAGGTAAGAATGATAGTAGAATGAATGGAATGTTATTACCCTGTGTACACATACTATTACATGCCCTGCATAACTCTACATCATGTACAACCAGAAGAATGAGAAGTACATTCCATTTATGTATGATGTGTCAAAATGTGTTCTACTGTCATGTGTAACTAATTTGAACAAATCAAAAATTAAAAAAATTAAAATTAAAATTAAAAAAAATAATAGTCATCAGTCTGCCAGAAAGAAAGTTAGAGATCCTACATCATACTCCTGGCCAGGGTAATATACTGGTACTAACAAAGCAAAAAAATAAATAAATAAATAAATAAAAAATAAAAAAAAAAATCACAATTTATACTGATGAAAATTAATCAACATAAAATACCCGCCATAGTGTAGGTATTCAATGGTATCTGTTTAAGGAATGGTATACAATGGTTACCTTTAAATACAGCAACTGTAAGCATAACATTTTATCTTTATAAAAATCTCACTAAAACTAAAACCAAATAAGTTCCCATTAGAACTCACTCTACCTGATTCCTATAAATTACTATATTAATAACTCAAATTTAAGTTACCCTTATTTAATTTTACTTTAGAGAATCCAAGAACCATCTGCCTTGAATATGGTAGGTGAAATATTAAGCATTATAGAAAAGAATATATAGCTTGAGGCTACATGTTCACTTTTATTTTCATGTTTAAAATTAAAGTTAAAAAACATAATTTCACCTATATGCTGAAACTCATAATGAAATAGTACTGAATCTAGAAAATTCATGCTTATCAAGATGGGGTCTTTGAGAAACAAACATGTCTATACACTTAAAAGTTGAGCTCACTTTGGTTTTAGTTCTATTCAATGCAACCTTACTTCAAGCCTATTATTTTTATTTTCATTTACCTTAAGTGATTTTATTAAAAAAACATTTTTTTTCTATTTTAAATATAAAGTAAATATGGAAAAACAAACAACCTGGTCTTTCAAAGAATTTATATTTTGCTGTTTGAATTACTAGAGATATGAACAGGAAAAACATAAGAGACTGTGAATAATTATTTAAGATAAACAAAATCTTTGTAATATTTTTAGATATGGGTGCTTGCCTTTATAATTGTATGAAAGTTATCATATCATTACTATTTCTGCAATGGATACACAATAAATATCTTTATAATGATAAGCAAAGAAGCTTTTGTGCTTTTTAGGGAAATGCTACTTTCATTAAGAGCTTTTCTTTATTGACTTTCAATGAAGAGGTTAAAATTCTCTCTCTAGGCTTTAAAGAACAGCAGGTAGAACATATACCTGCTGGTGGTTCTATTTGTTTTCCTCTAAAATTCTAAGACTTTTTTCTACTTTTTCAGCAAGTTCATAACAGAGATGATTTAAACAAGTTAACTAAGTTCTAACCTATTGCTCAAGAAAGCCAGAGGAAAAGATAATTAACTGCTAAAGCTAAGATTTAAAATATATATAAATTAAGGATATTAAGCTATATTTTAGCTATCAGCATTTTTGTACAAGGAACGTACATAAACTTATCTGATGTTTTATGAGGCAAAGAACTACATAATTGCAATCAAATAATAAAACTTTCAGGTCTAATGAACTGTTGACAATTAATGCTGAGAAGATCTAATTGCATTTGTATATAACTTAAATTTGCATTTGTTAGTAAGTCACTAAACCATATTATTCTCTTTATCCCCTAGATCAACTCCTGGATTTGCAACTACTTACATGAGTGCTGTTAGCATAATTAAAAGATTTTTTATGAAGAGCTATTCTGGAGAAACTTGTTAGCCATGAAAGATGCTAAAAAAGTACTAGCAACGTCTTCCTTCTGTACTCCCACCATCAGCATGACACTACCACTACCATCTGTGCCATCACAAGAACTCTGAATGAGCACAGTAGCAAAAGTACAGACCTACAACTGCACTGCTATCATTTATAAAATGCTCTTACATACATTATCTTGCATAATTCTCATGAATGAATTAAATGTCCATTCCTTGGTAGGTTACCTCAGCAAGCAAGTATCATTAGCCCCAAGTAGATGACATAACTATAGAAGTACACAATGGCTAAGGTAATTAATTATAAGAGTGGCTTTTCCATAATAGTACTATGAACTTCACATATTGGAACCCCAACTTGGCTATCTTCATTTTTAGACAAAATGTTACCTGATTTGGGAAAATAATTTACTACACTCTTGCAAAAACAATACATTATTTTAGAACACAGTGGTCACCAATTAAAGTGTACAGTGTTTGATTAGCAAATTCAAAATCCGAGTATAGACAGATACATGGAATATGTGCAAGGATCAACAAAATGCTGTACTCACAGATGGAGAGACAAATGCGCAGAAAAAAGAATGAAACTATGTGACACTACCCTAACCAGCTACGGTATGTTGAAATATAATAGGCGCTAGAACACTGGAACTGACAAGCTACATAACATATCAATTATAAAATATGCGTAGCCTGACAGACTTTAGGAAAGAGTAAAAGTATTCATTTTGCTAACTATTCAAGAACACACTGACTTGAAGACCATAATTGGTAAAAAGAGATATATTCCAGAGATAAGACACATTTCCCATAGTCTCCTATCTAGTTGGATCTTCTCCCAAAGAAATGTATTTTAAAATCTCTCTAAATTGAACTATAGAACTGTCTCATTATTTCCAAGTTAAAATATACTTATTTTTTCTAAGAATAAAACCAATGCGCACCCATTGTGAAAAAATTCAAATACAGAAACACACAAGGTACAAATGAAAGCCCTCACAATTCCACTCCTTAGACAACCACTATACAGATTGTTTTATATTTTTTAAACTTTTCCCTGTCCATAAACATATAAAATTAAAAATAAACATTTTATGTAGAAATACATTTTTCCTTTTTAAAATTGAGAGGTTCAGAAAGCTTTTAAACATGTTAGTTAATAAGGTTATGTTAGATTAATAAATCAAATTTTTCATACAATATGGAAGTAAAACCTCATGACAACTTGAATCTTTCAGTTTTCTTTGTCTTTGGATTCCTTCATATTTTGCAACATGAGATATTGTACATTTAGAATAAAAGCTCAGAAATAAACTAACAAGTGAAGGAACTGTTTTCATTACAAGAAAATTTCAGTTAAACATTAGAAATATAAGAGCAATCACTTAGAAAATGAGATATGTGCTATATGCCCAATGTTCCCTTTTTCTTAGCTCCTTTGGAAAAGATTTTTCTCGATTTGTCTGACACTGTGGCAGACATTAAATATGTTATCTTAGTATAAAGTTTTTTTTTTTACTATTCTCACATTTTGTCTACTTCCCAAGAATCAATAACAATACTATAAATTAGTTCATTATCAAAAAGCTATTGAGAAAAAGTTTCTCTTCATAGATTTAAAGATTGCCTTACTACTCTACATTCACACGTACTTTTTTTATTTAAAAAGCTTTTAATTCTATACCACCCAACATCAAGCGGATACACTTTCTTCTCAGCAGCACATGGATCCTTCTCAAAAATAGACCATATATTATGTCACAGGACAAATCTTAGCAATTACAAAGGAGTAGAGACACTACCATGCACTTTATCTGATCATAATGGAATGAAATTGGAAATCAATAATAAAATGAGAAAGGAAAACTCCTAGATCACATGGAAATTAAACAATATGCTACTGAATGAACAAAGGGTTACAGAAGACATCAAAGAGGAAATTTAAAAATTCTTAGAGGTAAATGAAAACTCAGACACAACATATAGAAATCTCTGGGACACTATGAAAGCAGTACTAAGAGGAAAATTCATTTCATGGAGTTCATTCCTTAAAAGAAGGAAAAGCCAACAAATAAATGACCTCACACTACACCTCAAAGCCTTAGAAAAAGAAGAACAAATCAGCAGCAAATACAGTAGAAGGCAAGAAATAATAAAAATTAGAGCTGAAATCAATGAAATCGAAACAAAAGAAACAATCGAAAAAATTGATAAAACTAAAAGTTGGTTCTTTGAAAAAATAAATAAGATTGATAGACCACTAGCCACGCTAAGAGAAGAAGAGAGAGAACCCAAATTACTAGCTTACAGGATGAAAAAGGCAACATCACAACAGACAATTCAGAAATACAGAAGATAATTAGAAATTATTTTGAAACCCTATACTCTAATAAAATAGAAGATAGTGAAGGCATCGATAAATTCCTTAAGACATATGAACTACCCAGATTGAGTCAGGATGATATAAACAACCTAAACAGACCAATATCAAGTGAGGAAATACAAGAAGCCATCAAAAGACTACCAACAAAGAAAAGCCCAGGACCGCATGGATATACAGCAGAGTTTTACAAGAACTTTAAAGAAGAACTAATACCAACACTCTACAATCTATTTCAGGAGATAGAAAAAGAGGGAGAACTTCTAAATTCATTCTATGAGGCCAATATCACCCTGATTCCCAAACCAGATAAAGACACCTCAAAGAAAGAAAACTACAGACCAATATCCCTAATGAATTTAGATGCAAAAATCCTCAATAAAATTCTGGCAAATCGGATACAAAAACATATCAAAAAGATTGTGCACCATGATCAAGTAGGATTCATCCCTGAGATGCAAGGCTGGTTCAATATACGGAAATCAATAAACATTATTCACCACATCAATAGACTTAAAGATAAGAACCATATGATCATCTCGATAGAGGCAGAAAAAGCATTTGACAAAGTACAGCATCCCTTTATGTTCAAAACACTGGAAAAACTAGGGATAACAGAAACTTACCTCAACATTGTAAAAGCTATATATGCTAAGCCTCAGGCTAGCATCATTCTAAATGGAGAAAAATTGAAGGCATTTCCTCTAAAATCTGGAACAAGACAGGGATGCCCTCTCTCACCACTTCTATTCAATATAGTTCTCGAAATACTGGCCAGAGCAATTAGACAGACAAAAGAAATTAAAGGCATTAAGATAGGAAAAGAAGAACTTAAATTCACTATTTTCGGATAATATGATCCTATACCTAGAAAACACAAAAGGGTCTACAAAGAAACTACTAGAGCTAATAAATGAATTCAGTAAAGTGGCAGGATATAAAACCAACATGCATAAATCAAAGGCATTCCTGTATACCAGCAACAAATCTTCTGAACTGGAAATGAGGAAAACCACCCCATTCACAATATCCTCAAAAAAAATAAAATACTTGGGAATCAACCTAACAAAAGAGGTGAAAGATTTATACAATGAAAACTAAAGAACCCTAAAGAGAGAAATAGAAGAAGATCTTAGAAGATGGAAAAATATACCCTGTTCATGGATAGGCAGAACTAACATCATCAAAATGGCGATATTGCCAGAAGTTCTCTATAGGTTCAATGCAATGCCAATCAAAATCCCAATGGCATTTCTTGTAGAAATAGATAAAGCAATCATGAAATTCATATGGACAAATAAAAGACCCAGAATAGCAAAAGCAATTCTAAGCAGGAAGTGTGAATCAGGAGGTATAGTAATACCAGATTTCAAACTGTACTACAGAGCAATAGTAACAAAAACAGCATGGTACTGGTACCAAAACAGGTGGGTGGACCAATGGTACAGAATAGAGGACATAGAAACCCATCCACAAAATTACAACTATCTTATATTCGATAAAGGGGCTAAAAACATGCAATGGAGGAAGGATAGCATCTTCAACAAATGGTGCTGGGAAAACTGGAAATCCATATGCAACAAAATGAAACTGAATCCCTTTCTCTCACCATGCACAAAAGTTAACTCAAAATGGATCAAGGAGCTTGATATCAAATCAGAGACATGGCGTCTGATAGAAGAAAAAGTTGGCTCCCATCTACATATTGTGGGGTTGGGCTCCAAAATCCTTAATAGGACATCCATAGCACAAGAGTTAAAAACAAGAATCAACAAATGGGACTTACTTAAACTAAAAAGTTTTTTTCTCAGCAAGAGAAACAATAAGAGAGGTAAATAGGGAGCCTACATCCTGGGAACAAATTTTTACTCCTCACTTCAGATAGAGCCCTAATATCCAGAATATACAAAGAACTCAAAAAATTAAGCAATAAGAAAACAAATAACCCAATCAACAAATGGGCCAAGGACCTGAACAGACACTTCTCAGAGGAGGATATACAATCAATCAACAAGTACATGAAAAAATGCTCACCATCTCTAGCAGTCAGAGAGATGCAAATCAAAACCACCCTAAGATACCATCTCACTCCAGTAAGATTGGCAGCCATTATGAAGTCAAACAACAACAAGTGCTGGCGAGGATGTGGGGAAAAGGGTACACTTGTACATTGCTGGTGGGACTGCAAATTGGTGCGGCCAATTTGGAAAGCAGTATGGAGATTCCTGGGAAAGCTGGGAATGGAACCACCATTTGACCCAGCTATTGTCCTTCTCGGACTATTCCCTGAAGACCTTAAAAGAACGTACTATAGGGATACTACTACATCAATGTTCATAGCAGCACAATTCACAATAGCTAGACTGTGGAACCAACTTAGATGCCCTTCAATAGATGAATGGATTAAAAAATGTGGCATTTATACACAATGGAGTATTACGCAGCACTAAAAAATGACAAAATCATGGAATTTGCAGGGAAATGGATGGCATTAGAGCAGATTATGATAAGTGAAGCTAGCCAATCCCTAAGGAGAGCAACTAAAAACATAGCAGGGAGGAAGAGAATGAGAAAAAGATTAACATTAAACAGGGATGAGAGGTGGGAAAGGGAGAGAGAAGGGAAACTGCATGGAAATGGAAGGAGATCCTCATGGTTATACAAAATTACATATAAGAGGATGTGAGGGGAAAGGGAAAAAAATCTTTTATTGCTGAGTAATATTCCATTGTGTATATATACCATGTTTTCTTTATTCATTCATTTACTGAAGGGCATTTAGTTGATTCCACAGTTTAGTTATTGTAAATTATGGTGCTACAAACATTGATGTGGCTTTGTCCCTGTAGATTACTGTTTTTAAGTCTTTGGGGTATTGACGGAGGACAGGTATAGCTAGGTCAAATGGTGGTTCCATTAGCAGCTTTACAAGGTTTGTATTCTTAATAGCTGCCATTCTGACTGGAGTACATTCACATATACTTTCAAAGCAAAACAAATTCTACTCATTCTTTTAGTTACTGAGTACCTATTATGTATTGACGATACAGAAAATGAGTAAGACAGATCCTACCCTGGAGAAAAATCACAGTGGAATAGGAGAAAAATACATAAACCAAGAATAGTACTTTACAACTGACAAAAATAGGAGAAAATGAATGAGGGAAGACCCCATGTCACTAGAGGATGGATGAGAGAAGGCTTCAAAAATGAAGTGAAATCTGAACTAAGCTATGAAAAATTAGGATTTTTACTTAGTGAAAATAGGGGCAAGGGAATTCTGGAATTGTGATAATAAGAAATATGTACTATTTTATCTTTGTTTCCAGTTCCAGATATAGAGTTGCTAAATCCCCTGGAATTCCCAAGCGATAGGAACATTTTTTAGTATTTGTGACAAGCCCCTTTCAACTATACTGGAGTTTATGCTGATGAGGTAAGGCTCTGGGTGAGTTCCTAGATAACTTCAGGATGGGGCTGGCTGCTATAGGAACCAACTGTGATTAAGAGGATGGAACTCTGGGCCCCAAGAAGGAAAAGAGGTTGAAGATTGAAATAATAACCAAGGATCAATGATTTAATCAATAATGCAATTTCCATAAAATCCCCAAATGGAAGGGTTTGGGGAGGTTCCAGGTTGGTGAACACATTGAGGTGTTGCAAGGGTGATATGCCCAGAGAAGACATGGAAGCTCCACGCCTAGCCCTATATGTCTCTTCCATTTGGCTTCGTGAGTTGCTTTATAACAAATTGTCAAATATGAGTAAACTGTTTTCCTAAATTCTCTCAGTCATTCTAGCAAATTATAGAACCCGAGGAAGACCTATGTGAAATACTGACAGATTTTCGGGTAACCTCCTAATATGACTAGCCTATGAAGAAAGGAGAGTTTTGTGGGGCTGAGCCTTTAAACTTGTAGAGTCTAGTGTTAACTCTGGATGGTATGAGAATTGAACTGAATTGTAGGATTACCAAGTGGTGTTGGAGAACTGGTATAGGGGAAAAAACCCACATATTTAATGTCAGAAGTGGTGGGAGTGAAAAACAGTTCAGAAGGGTAAGGACATAGATATTGAAAAACATGGGCCATCCGAAGGAGATTAACATTTATTAAGTACCAGGTACTACGGTATTAGAAATTTTAGTTAACCTTATTATTCTATACACCAATCATGTTACAAATGAGAATCTGAGATTCAAAAAAGTTAAACAGCTTCCAAAGTAACTTACTTATTGTTAAAAGACAAAATTAACAACAAATCTAGTTTTACAGATCTTAACTGGCTTTATTTGCAATTCTAGAATTGAGTAGCAGTTTGGATCCAAAATGGTTCAGAATTCTCTTGCTTCACCACATGGGCAGGTTATATTTATAACCAGAGGAATGGAAGTAACATACAGAATATGGAGGTGAGGTATAGAGACAGCCTGAATGATTACAGCTCAAGTCTATCTCATTTGAACACGGTAAAACGGAGATGAGAAACTGAATAAACTCTCTAGCTTCCCTTGTTTTCAGTTACTTGCTTTTATCAACAATTTTAGGGGTCATGTAGTTAAGCAGTATGCTCCCAGTAGCTTTGCCATAGATAACACCTTTGATGTATGGGTTATGATGATAATGGTTGCCAGGAACTTGGAACTGTTTTCCAGGAACTCGAAGATCACTTTTGTGTAACTCAATCCAGATGAAACCCCCAATTCTTCACTTGGGTCTGCTCAAGTGTTCAGTGGATGTTCTTTTGACACCAAAAGGCTAAAACTCTATCCTCAGATCACCCTAAGGCATCATCTTCTGAACATGCATCCTATGAAGAGCCATGGAGTTTGATTACACGGATTAGTTCACTTTCTCCAGCCTCCAATCACCTTTTCCCATGTCTTAGACTATCCTGCTTTTTTATTTCACAAATAACTCCTACACTCTATCCTTAGGGAGGCGAATTTGAATTTTGGGTCCCCTGTTTCCTGTTTGGCAGCCTTTTTTTTCTTATGCAAAACTCTTGGTTTCAGTGATTGACATGTTATGCAGTAGGTAAAACAGGCCTGTTTTGGAAACAATGGTTTCGACAGCTGGCTATTGTGAATGACTGAGACTCAGTTACTCCTTTAGAAGAGTAGATTACAGTCTGTTTACACATTGTTAGGTTACATTCACTATGGACAGAGAAATCTTTAGGCAAAGTTAAAATATGTACAGAGGCAGCATTAGAGCAAAAGTAACACTAAAAACTACACATACACACACACACACACACAGTTAAGCTATGGCTGGGCTGAAATAAGAATCTAAGTCTGTGACTACAAAGTACACTGCCTCTCATATTGTACATATAGGGAATTTAATGGAAGTAAAATTAGAAAAAGAGACTAAGTCTATAAAACAAAGGACCTTAACTATCAAACAAAGAAGTTGGTAGATGAGGAGGAATTATGGAACTTTTTTTAAAACAGAAGCAACAAGACAAGTGGTATTTTAGATTAAACTGACAACTACACATGAAATAGACTCATTAGAGGCTGAACCTGGTGGTGTACACCTGTAATCTGAGCTATTTGGGAATCAAAGAGGACTGAAAGTTCAAGGCCAGCCTAGCCAATTTAATGAGACTATCTTAAAATTTAAAAAATAAAAAGGGGTGAGGAGGTAGCTAAGTGGTAGAACACTCCTGTGTACAATCTCCAGTACTCCCCCTCCAAAAAAAAATTGATAAAGGAAATACTGTAGATTAGATTCTAACTGATATTCTAATCATAAACTGGAATTGTATTAGTAAGGGACTAAATTATGGTTAAGGCGGTGGAAATACAAAGTACATGAAAACAAATGATAAATATTTCAATGAAAAAATCTGCAAGACTAGGCAACAAATAAAGGAGTTCACAGAGAGGGAATGTACAAAATTCCTCCTCTTGGGGACAGGCAAATGAAACAGTGGTCTTAAAATCAGGAAAAGAAACCAGTCACAGAAGAGAATTTCCAAAGAGAGAGAGAGAGAGAGAGAATATGAGAATTTGCTGAGTTTCAAGTTGCTGCAGGGAAGACAAAAAAGAAGCAGGCAGATTGGTAGCTGGTTCACTGGTGACCTTTATCAGATGCTACATTGCCACTGAATCTGTAACTCTGCACCTTGCAAATATTATCTCTGCTTGTTAATAACTGTCTATCTCTTTCTGGTTTTTCTTTTAAATACTTTTTTTAGTTGTAGATGGGAACAATACCTTTATTTATTTTTATGTGGGGCGGAGAGGATTGAACTCAGTACCTCACACGTGCAAGGCAAGCACTCTATCACTGAGCCACAACTTCAGTCCCTCTTTCTGGTTTTTCTAAAGTACCCTTCTTGTACTTTCCAGTAGGAATCATCACAAAGTGTAATAAAGCAGGGTTGTCAGTGTTTTTAATTCTTCTTTAGGCAATACTCTCCTCTCCAAATGTGAGAGAAGAAACTGAATAATTATTTCCTAAATGAAAGGTCAAATAAATGGCTTACAATGGGATAAAGAAGCAAAGAGAAAATGTTATACTATTTAATATTTAGTTTGCCAATAGCAAATCTATATTTTAAAACCTCTGATATTTAATGACAGAAAACTGTATTAATTAATTAATTAGTGATCACACAAGAACAAAAGGATTGATGAGCTAGAAATGGAATCATAGGCTAAAATCAACATGGATCTTAAGAGGTAATGCAGACACAAACAACCAGCAATAGAACGATCAGTGTTCCCTGTCCAAAGGTGTATATAGGAATAAGAAAGAGTCAGAGACAACCAATAGCATTATTAATTGAAATAGCACTATTTGATTGGGGTGTAGCCAAGTCTAATCATTTTGGGTTTATACCCTGCACAACCCATCCTGGGCAGTGACAGGATCTGATCCCAGAAGAGAGTAATGTGTATTAGATCTTAGAAACAAAGGGAAGTGTCCTGGACCACCTGGAAGGAAAGGGAAGCACTGATTCTCAGCAGATCAGTTATTAGGATATCTAGCCCAGAAACACTTGCTACTCACTCCTCTACTCTCACTGAAAAATCCTTGGGGTAAAAACCCCAATGGCAGGTCTTGGCTCTTCTCCCAGGAAGGCTGCATAAACAGAGTTAGGAAAGAGTATAATGAGGAGTTTCAATGATAAAGATGCATATACAAATCAGAATAAGCAAACTCTTGAGGAATGTAAATTCCATTTAAGACAGAAAATGAGTTCAACAAATGAAAAAAATCCTCAAAGAAACAAAGTTAAAACACAATCAGAATAAAATTTTAAAGATGTAGTAACATGAACTAGATTTATCCTTCACTTAGAATAATTAGCAAACTGCCATATGTGGTGTGTGTGTGTGTGTGTGTGTGTGTGTGTGTGTATGTGTGTGTCTATCCATCACACAACTGTTTTCAGCCACTAGACAACAGATAACCTAAGACTATGATTACTGAAAGAGGAGAAACAAATTAGATGAGGCCTAGGATCTCCTGGTTTTCTGCCTAGAGGCACTTTATGAGTTTGACAAGAACAGAGATTCCAAGCAGAAAGGTCTTCAAAGGTCGTACTCAGAGACCTTTTTCTGAAAGTAAAAAGGGTATTTTACTCAAATGGGAAGAAAAAATGATCTATATGCAGATTATGGTTTTCCTGTTTTATCCCAAGTAGAAAATCTATCTTTCATACCACCTTAATTCACAGATGAAACCTATCTCTGGTTCTCCCTTTTTCACAAAGAATTAGTTTTCTCTGAATCAATTCAATCTTACTGAGATTCCTAATAAAATAATTAGATTAATAAAAATTGATCCTAAAAATAAAATAAAACAAACAAATAACCCCTCCCCCCAAACAGAAAATTAGTGAACAAATCAAAACAGACGGCCAAAGTTCTCACATTAACAGAATTTGAGTGGATATGGTTATAGCCAAGATCAGGACAGCTGATGTTTCTCTCTCTCCCTTCACTGTAACCAAGCTACAGCTGCCAGACACAGGAATACTCATTGCTCACAGTACAGAATGTCAGCTTTGAACCATAACTAAAGGCAGGCAGCCAATAATCAGCAGGAGATAGCTGAAATTTAAAATAGATGTTAATAGGAAAACAGGACTGCTTTTCAGAATCCTGTCGACTCAATTAAGGTCTGTTATGATTCTATTTCCAAAACTATGAAGTTTAGAGACAATTTATTTAATAAACTCTGGCAAATCCTTACCATTCATCAAATGTATGTTCAGAAACTCAAATTTATAAATGTAGGAAACTATGAACTCCTCCAATACAATGGTCAAGTCACTCACTTCTTTCACTTTCTTTTAAATACCCAGCACTAGTCATGGTGTTGAGCATGTAGCACTTCCTACACTCACACAGCTCTGATCTGCTCTTTGATATGCTGAGGAAGACAGACATTGAGGTTTAGAAATGATATGTGACTTGTCGAAGGAGGTTATGTTAGAAGTTAATGTCATAACTAGAACTAGCACACAGACCTTACTCCTGACTTTTCTTTTAATGTCTGACCCAATTTAAACAAAGGCAAGAGAGAGCAATAACAACTTCTTGAATCATGAATCATGCTGGCGCTTTCATGTAGTTACTAGTTTCTCTAAAAGTTAACTAAAAAGATTTACACATAATCCAATTAGACCTGACATCTTCAAAGATAACTTCATCACATACATCTAATAAAAACTCAAAGGGAAAGATCCTAAATATTACATCCAAGGACAGTCTAATTTTATCTGCATGAATTCAACATTTGCATACCCTTTCGAAGTACACACCAATTTAATATCTTTCTACACTGACATCTACCATCTTCAGATGTGTGAAAGTGTTTGCTTATACATTTGCAGAGCAGTTATGTTCAGTCAATAAAACCATATAACATGTCTTAGGATGTGATTGGATATAATCATTATATAATTTCATACTAACTTTTGATTTTATACAGAAGGCAAGGGGGAACTAAAGAAATACTTTAAGCAGAAAAATGATAAAAATGATTATCTGTATTACAGAGGCATCATTTTGATAGTAACACGTAAAACAGTTTAGAAGAGGAACTAGTCTAGTGACAGAGGGACCCTAAACTGTCAAAATAATTAAAGTGAGAAATGATGAAATTTTGAACTAAAGCAATGGTGGAAAAATACCAGAGAAGTGAGAAATCTGGGATTAGGACCCTAGATAATAAGCTAAAAAAAAAAAGAATTAAAACTTAGAGTCCTATTGGTTAAGTAAAGTGAGTTAAATTTTTTTTTAAACTCATAGTAGAAAGCAAATAAACTACTTTCCTAATATTACCTTCAGGCTGTTAAGATAGTAACCAACAGCCATAAAAATTGTCCCTTAGGTTCTCTCAGTAACCAAGTATCTAAAGGAATTTTGACTAAACAAAGCCCTTTTTCAATTATCACAGCTGGCATCCTAATATGTTACCATTGAAAGGGAAAGACAGGAAATGAATCAATAAACCTCAGGCACATGCTCAGCCTGGAAAGACACAGCATATCAAGGAGCACAAACCTGAAAACAAAGACCTTGGGTAATTTAATTACCAGGCCGGAATCTGCTGACTGCCGGTTTAATTGTTTGAACAGTGCCCAAATTGTCTGAGGAGGTGACCACCCTATGATTTTGCACCATCTACTGCATGTGACCACATGGACAAGTATGAAAAGTAGTTATAAAGAATACAGAACTCTTGAATAACTTTAATTAACCACACCTAGGATTCCAAAGGAAATAGTTAAAAGTCAAAACTTTTTAATAAATAATCCAAGGCTATTTTTTAGCAAATTCATTTGCCATTATATAGTCTATGCTGCCAGACAAGAAAAATAATATTTATAAGGGAATGAGCACCAACTGCTATATAAGAACTGGAAAACAAAGGTTACCCAGATTAAATGTACATGCTCTTATTTACCATGATATTCTGAAAAGGTTATTTTAAGGGAGGTGTGGAAGTGGAAGAAAGAAACTGTAGGGTGGTAAGTACTCAAAAACTGCTTAGTATACTAGAGGAAGCCAATTTTCTCCCTTGATTTAGTTTGTATTTCCTCATTCATGTTTATCTCCTAAAGAGTAAACACTCCTTTCAAAAACTGAACAAAGAAGTATCAGACTACTTGACCTGGCAGTGTTCTTCTGTTGGCTTCACTGAGTAAATAAGATCTATAAGGTCAAAGAGGACTCTTATACCATTCATTCAGAAGGCATTTATTAAATGCTTTATATTGTGCTAAGTCCTCACCAGAAGCTTACAGTCTGTTAGAGATAAAAGATAGGCATGAAGACTTTTTAAACAATAATAAAAGGTAGTATGTGGAATGCTAGTAATTCTGGTGAAACAGGAGGCTGTGGCAGGAGGGCCACAAATTTGAGGCCAGTCTGGGCAATTTAGTGAGACCCTGTCTCAAAATAAAAAATAAAAAGGGGTAGGGATGGAACTTGGTGGTGAAGCATCTCTGGTTTAGTCTGCGGTACCCTCCCCCCCACATACACATGCATGCATGCATGCGTGAGCACACAAAAAAAGGGTATGTAGATAAAACTTTCAAAATGAGTTGTTCAGGAAAGAGAACTACATAGAATGCTCTCATAAGAGGAAATCAACATCGACAAAATTAATTGGGAAAGCCTTTATTGAGGAGATAGAACTTCAGCTGGAACTTTTAAAAAAATAGGATGTGAATCTATAGAGAGCAAAGGGCTTTCTAGGGCACAGATTTTTTTTTTTTTTTTTGGTTCTGGGATTGAACCCAAGGGCACTCGACCACTGAGCCCTATTTTATATTTTATTTACAGATGGGGTCTCATTGAGTTGCTTAGCACCTCACTTCTGCTGAGGCTGGCTTTGAATTTGAGATCCTCCTGTCTAAGCCTCCTGAGCTGCTGGGATTACAGGTGTGCACCACCACACCAGGTGAGCACAGATTTTTTTAAATTTTATTTTATTTTTTGTAGTTGTAGATGGACAGAATACCTTTATTTTATTTGTTATGTGGTACTGAGGCTTGAACCCAGTGCCTCACCCGTGCTAGGCAAGCACTCTGGCACTGAGCCACAACCCCAGCCCTCAAGCATTTCTGCATCAGAAATTATGTTCTACTTTGAGATCAGCTCAAGCCAATATGGAGGTCAGCTTAGTTATACGTTTTGTAAGAGACAGTCATTAGATCTGGTAAGAAGTCCACTGGGCAGTTTCCAAAGTATTGAATGAAGGAACCCAAACACTTCCTACTTCCATTATAAAAGAGAAAGGAATTTAGGGCTAAAGCTACATATTACATCAAGAGGAATTGTTATATTCACTATAGTGGACAAAACCATTAAATGTTTTCCTAGCTTCTAGCTTTTAATAATAAAACTATAAAATATCCATCAAGATTCAATTCAATTAAATGTTACACTAAAGGAAATGAAGGGTGGGCAGAGGATCCTTTGGGCAGAAGAAACAGAAAAGAGTAGAGTCACTGAGCTAGAAGTGGTTTGTTAAATTCAAAGAAGTTTGAGAGACCATATAACTAGTTAGTACATCAGAGGTGGTTATCAACTCTGGGTACAAAATCAGACTACAGCTTCATTTGAGTAATGTTACTTAATTGCTTACTTGCTTTGTGACTCTGGGCAAATTGTTTAAACTTTCTGCTTCTCAGTTTTTCCTACTGTGTACAAGAATGAATATATATGGTGGTGGGGGGGTTTGCTGGGGATCAAGTCCAGAGCCTCCCTCATGCTAGTCAAATACTCAACCACTGAGCTATATATTCTCAACCCCAAAATGAAGATATTAATAGTACCCATCAAGTATTCAAGACATAACCTTCACTGTTATTGTTTTTAAGGACAGGGTGACTATAATGTAATAATTCTTGATGGCTCTGTTAAATGCCCTGGACTTTATTCCAAAGCAATAGAAGGCCCTGAAAAGTTTTAATAGGATCAGATTTTTGTTTTAAAAAGATTACTTAGTACCTTCTATAAAAAACCCCAAAGGGAAAATTTATTCTAGAATTTATTAATGAAGTCTTGCTTTCTTTCAGGAATAAGTACCCTTCTTTCTCTTCAATAAAATTCTGTACATGATTATATATTCTTTTCACTTTGACAGCCTGAAGATCACAGCCAAATGTGAAGCTCTTAGCCCCAAACTGCCTGCATATTTGTATTCCTTTTCTTCCCCCAACAATTGTTTTCTACTCTTATATGTATTTTCTGGTTCAGCTCTCTTGTTATTTATATTTTAGAATTATTTTGGAATTATTCTCTTTTTAAAATACTTTTGCTCTTTGTGGAATGAGATGCAATATAATTAATCAAACAAAAATAAAGCATAAGCACCACGGCTTCACAACGCATGAATCATGCACTGTAGATGCACTCCCAGCATGCTACCATAATTGCTCTTTTGGCATTAACCTAGTCAGATGGAGCAAGAAAACCAGATGGCACAGGAAACCTCTCTCTATGCAAAGAGGAGGAGGAGGAGCATGCAGACCTAAGGCTTTCCCTGAATTAGCAGGCAATCATGCCAGGAGTAGAAGAGAGCTTAAAAGTAGGAAGAAGCTGAGAAATTATGTACAAGCTCAAGGCTATGGTTTTTAATTTTTAAATATAAATATGCTTTTCCCCCTAAAGTCTTCACCCATTTCATAACCTTTGGTCTTTTTACTGTCTACTTTCTCATATCATAAGACTATTTTGTTGCTTTACTTAGTTCTCTCCAGAACTCTCCATTGATTTCTCAGTTTGCCTTTTCAACAATAACCTTTCTGACGCAACTCTTAACATGCATTTGACCTTTTACCATTCTAATCCCCAATCTTGGACATTCATATTGTCTACTTTTTCTCCTCTTAGGTTGAGAAGCACAGCTGGCTGTGAGCTGACCACAAACTCCCATATTACTAATTATTGATCCTTTTATTCATGGCTTGACTGTCACAGGAGTACTGCTGTTAAAAACCTTTTCCCACTGTTTCTGTTATACTATACTTTCCTTGATGTCTCATCTGCTACATTTCAGAAGGGATTAAATCTATTCCTCTATGAACATACTCATCTTCCTTTTCTTCTACCACAGAGCTCCTCTGTACCACATCCTTGGCATGATCTCTAATTCTCATTATAACTACACCTATGCACACCTCTCAGGGAAGGACAATTCCTCTCTTCTGAACTGACCACTCCCTGTGCTCTTGTCTATCATCTCATTTACTATGGGAACTTATTTCATCAACTGCCTCTTCTTTCTGCTTTTATTTTTTTCTTTCCTAGTTTCTTCAAACACTAAAATCACAAGGAAAATCATGACAAAATAATGTATTATACAGACCCTAACCATCCCTCAGTTCATTCTTTCTCTACTTCCTTTCACCTTGAAAACCTCAAAATAGTTTCATAATACCTTTCTCCCTTTCTTAACCACCCACGTATCCTTATCCTCTTAAATTTATTGAAAGATATTTTTCTTTAAAGTAATTGGTAATTTCTTTTTTTTTTTCCTTTTCTTTTTGTACCAGGGATTAAACCCAGGGGTACTTAATTACTGAGCCACATCTCCAGCCCTTTTTTATATTTCATGTAGAGACAGGGTCTTGTTGAGTTGCTAAGTGCTTCAATAAATTGTTGAGGCTGGCTTTGAACCTGCGATCCTCCTGCCTCCGTCTCCCAAGTTGCTGGGATTACAGGCATGCACTTCGTCTCGCCAATTGGTGATTTATTGATGATCAAATACCCTTACTCCACTCCAAGCTCTTTCCTACTTTGACTACTCAGGACAGAAACTATTTCCAAGACACTCTTCAACCTCATCAATTCCTCTTTTCCACTTGCCTTCTATATAAAGGTATAATTAAAACTCACTTCTTAGCTTTCTTCATTCTGAGATTTCATTGTTAAAGTTTCCTTTATCACTTCTATAGAGATAATTCTCAAATCTATACCTTTATTCTAAACTCTTCTTTTTGAGAGAGAAAAGAATGTATCGATGTATAATTTACATACAATAAAATACAAAGTATTGGGTGGTTATTTAGACATAATAATTTATACTCTGTGTGACTATCATTCAAAATAAAAATACTTCCATTATCCAGGATACTTCCCTCTTGGTCCTTTCAATTCAATTTTCCTCTCTCATTAGAAGTAATCACTTTCCAACTTCTATTACCATCCATTAGTATTGCCTGTTCTAAAACTTTACATAAACAGAACCATATAGTTTATATTCTTTTGTGTTCACTATCATTTGCCCAGTACAATGTCTGTAAGATTTATCCATGTTGTTGCATGTGTAAGGAGCTCGCTCCTTTTTCCTGTTGAGTCATTTTCCATTGTATTTCTACCCACAAATTGTTTTGGATACCTTCTCCTGCTGATGGACATTTGGGTTGCTCCTGCTTTAGGCAATTGTTAAAAAGCTGCAATGAATACTCTTGTACAAATCGTTTTTATGAACATCTGTTTTTATTTTTCTTGGGTTCGAGCACATGGTAAGCATATGCTCTACCACTGAATTGTAGCCCTAGCCTGACAATTAACATCTTAATACAGACATTCAACCTCTTACATCTAAATAACTAAAATAGAGATGGCTTCTTTCCTCTGCCTTCAGACTATATATCACTGCTGGATTTACCTTCCTAAAAATGGTCTTTCATTCATCATCATCTTTTGGTTTAAGGATGGCCATTCTAACAATCTTAACCTTATCCTAACACTCAAGGGCTTTCCTAATTGGTCCTAACATATGAGAGTAGGGGGAAGAAATCAAAAGGTAACCAAAAGATTGTGCCTAAAAGAGAAGAAAAGTCCAAAAGTGGCAATATAAGCATATTTGGCAAATGGAGGTAAATTCAAACTACAAGAAGTGAAAGTGGTTGCTTCTGAAGGAGTAGGGAGGATGGACGACTGGTATTTTCTGTAACAGATCTTGCAGAATTATTTGACTCCTTTAAGTTTACTAGCACAAGTATATGTTTTGCAAAAAATAAAAACTTAGACAATAAAAAGATAGGAAGGGAGAGAGGGAGAGAGGGAAGTAAGGAAGGAGTGAAGGAGGGGAAAAAAACCTGGGTGGTAGCACATGCCTGTAATTCGAGCCTCAGGAGGCTGAGGCAGGATAATTACAAGTTCAAGGCCAGCTTCAGCAACTTAGCAAGATCCTGTCTCAAAATAAAAATTAAAAAGGGCTGGAGATATAGCTCATTGGTAAAACACCCTTGGGTTCAATCCCTAGTACCAAACAAACACACAACAATAACAACAAAAGGGATGATTTATTAATTGAGGTGAATATTATACTCTAATTTGGTTGTCATTCCTAAGGATCTTCAATAGATCTATGCGAGGAATAGTTGGACACATCCATGGTCTTAGTGGAGCTACCCTATTTTGGATTTTATCCAGTAAGCAATAGGTTAGTAAGTGAAAGTCATTTAACACAATTGTGATAAAATAAAAATAATATATTTGGAAGATTAAACAGGAATTATACTGAAATGTACTTAACTAGGGAAGAAATAAGCTATGGTAAAAAAGAGATCTTCACTAACTGAGGGTAGAGGTGATGAAAGTCTAGATCAGGGTGATGACTGCAGTGACAGAAGGATTTAATTTCAAGTAATTCTGCAAGAACACAGGGTATGATCTGCTGGCCAACTAAGTATGAAAGGAAATGAAAAATAAAAAAAGGAACACAATACCCTTCTAGCACAGAGTAGGCACTGAAAGAAATACTAGCAAAGAGTGATTCCAAGGCTGAGACAGGAGGATTGTGAGTTAAAAGCCAGCCTCAGCAAAGAGGAACGCTAAGCAACTCAGAGTTCCTGTCTCTAAATAAAATACAAAATAGGGTTGAGGATGTGGCTTAGTGGTCAAGTTTTCCTGAGTTCAATTCCTGGTACCAAAAAAAGTGATTCCAAAGTTATAAAACTAAAGATAAATCTTAATCCATAGTCCTAAATAAACAATTTAATACTGTTTGTGTGGGTATTTCTCATTTAGGTCTCCAGTTGACTTAAAACATTTTTGGCTTAGGTCACTTAAAATCTTATATATGTATATTTTTCACTACTTGATTAATGTTGCGTGGACTATATCTTCAGGAGCCACATGAAATTTCAACTCTTTTACTAAAAACCATTCTCATGCCATTACCTTGTTTTTGTGTTTTAGAAAGATAATTGTGGAGCCAGTGTGAATTATAACAATTAGGAGGAGGCCGCATAACATAGATAAGAAAGAATAAGGACCCTACCTGAGGAATTAGCAGTGGGTATGAAGAGATGGGGACTTCTTAAAGAGATACTTAGGAAGCTGTAGGGGCAGGATTTAAAACTATCTGAAGAGGGATGAGGGAGAAGAAATCAATACTAACACCAAGATGATTTTGTACAAGTACAAGATGAAGCCAAGTAAGGAAAAGTACAGAAATAGTTTTTGTTAGAAAAGACAACAGAGTGGTTGGGCTATAAGCTATATGACAAAGTCAAAATAAAAAATCAATTGGACTAAATGATCTCTAAATTCTCTTCAGAGTCTTTCATTCTAAAATAGTGAAGATTATCCAAAGTTTTCATCATCATTTTTAAAAATATTTTTTTAAGTTGTTGATAGACCATTATTTTATTATTATATGTGGTGCTGAGAATCAAACCCAGGGCCTCACATGTCAGGCAAGGGCACTACTACTAAGTCACAGCTCCAGCCCTAAGTCTTCATCATCTTTTAAAATTAAATTTTATTACTCATCATCTTCAGTGCTCAAGAAATAACTATACCAGGAAAATAACTAGTATTCACTGCCCAACTTTTCTATCTTCTTCAGATTTTTTTTCTAAGAACTTGGATTAAACATTTACTTTAGACATTTAAAAATAAATTTTATATATTTAAAATCTCCAAATTATGCCTCAATTTATATAAAATAATGTGACACAAATCTGTTTCAGGAGTTTGGATAAGTTCTTAGCAAGCATAGAACTGAGACAATCCATTTTTATAGAAAGGACACCTACCATGTAACAGCCATGTCTAGTTTAATGAAACTACAGCTTAAAGTTTTTAAAATATCCCCATAGGTAAAGGCTTAAAAATCTTTCTCTTGCTGGGCATGGTGGTACATGTCTGTAATCTCAATGGCTCAGGAGGCTGAGGCATGAGGGTTGCAAGTTCAAAGCCAGTCTCAGCAACTTAGTGAAGCCCTAGGCAACTTAGCAAGACACTGTCTCAAAAAATTGAAAGGTCTGGGGATATGGCTCAGTGGCTCAGTGGTTAAGTGTCCCTGGGTTCAATCCCTGGTGCAAAACCCAACCAACCAAACAACAAAAAATGCAAAAAACCCAACAACCTCTTTCGTTTGATCTTACTGTCCTTCTCAACTTATTTTGGATAAAAAAATCAACACACACACACACACACACACACACACACACACACACACACACACACACACACACTTTGTGCATGTGAGTGCATGTGCACTAGGAATTGAACCCAGGGCCTCACCTACGCCAGGCAAGCCCTCTCTACCATTGGGCTACATTCCCCGCCTCACTGTCCTTATCAACCATTTCCCCATTTCTTTTTTCCCTTTTTTGCAGCAGAATTCCTCTGAAGAGTCGTCTATTTTGATCTCTTCATTGTTCTTTTCCCATTTTCTTTAAATCCCTTTAATCAAGCTTTTGACCCAGTTGCTCCACCAAAACTGCTGTTACCAACTGCCAAATATAAAGGTAAACTGTCATTTTCCCACTATTCTTGACCCATCAGCCTCACTGACACAGATGTTCATTCCAGCCTCCTGAGATTACTTAGTTCACTTGGTTTCCATGATACCACATTCTCTTTTTTTCCTTGTCTGGCTCATTTGCTGGTTTCTTCTCTTTTCCCAACCTTTTAATGTTTGAGTGCCTCAGACATGAGGCTTTGTCTTCTTCCATAATTATATTCACTACTCACTACTTAAGTGGTCTTTATCTGTCGAAACATCTTACTGATTTTTTCTTTCAAAATATAGTCTGAGTTCAACAAATTGTGACTTACTACCCTGCTTCAAACCTGGTCTGAACTATCATCATCTACTACAATAGCCTCTGACCTGATCTTCCTGTTTCTATCCCTTCCCACTACAGTCTGTTCTCAACACAGCAGTGTGTGTCCCAGTGATACTTTTAAAATGCTAGATTAGATTCAGTTCACTTCTCTGCTGAAACCCTGCTGAGAATGGTTCCCTAATTTTATTCAAGGTAAAAGTCAAAGTCCTTAAAATGGCTTATAAAGGCCCAAATCTGCCCCACTTCTGCCTCAGATCTACTTTCTAACATCATCTTCTACTAGTCTTGCTCACTCTTGCTCTTTCCTTTTGCTTCTCTCCAGCCCTACTAGCCTCCCTGCTATCTCTTGAACACACCAAGCAACTACTGCCTCAGAGCCTTTGAATTACTCTTTTCTATCTCTGGATAATCCCCCCTCTCCCCATAGCTACAGGACTGTGCTTTTTAAATCTTTGTTCAAATGTTAGTGAGGTGTGCCTTGATCACTATATTTAATATTGCAACCCACTCCCCCAATCCCCATCCCTCCATCCTTGTATGTAAAGAAGCAGGAAAACATGAACATATCTGAGGAGAAACATCAACCAGTTCTGATCCAGAACTGACAAGTGATGCTGGAATTAGCACACATGGATACTGAAAATTATTATACTGTATTCAAGATGTTCAAAAAGCTAAGTAAATACATGGAAGTTGTAAAAAAGTTTCAAGTTCCTTCTAAACTTGTACAACATCTGAGATGAAAAATATACTGGATAGGGAAAATGGCAGATTAGACACTGCAGAAGATCAGTGAACTTGAAGACATAGGAAACAGCAGCTACCTAAAATGAAAGAGCAAAAAAAAAAAAAAAAAATTTTTTTTTTTTTAACAGAAAAAGAGTATCAAGTGAGCTGTGAGTCTATTTCAAACAACCTAATAAATGTTTGACTAGAATCTCTGACGAAGAGGAAAGAAGAAAGAGAAATGGGACAGAAAAATTAGTTAGGAAAACAACAGAATGAATTCAATTTAGGCATTTAGACATTTTTTAGCTGTTGTTCACAGGTCCAAGAAGATCTGTGAACACCAAAAAAAAAAAGAAAAGCATAATGAAAACCACACAAAGGCATATCATAATCAAATTGTTATGTGATAACCAGTAAAAATGGGAGATCTTAAAAGTAGACACGGGGGGAAAAAGCCATATTATATAGAAAGGATTTAGAACAATAGCAGATTTATTATCAGTAACAATGCTAATGAAAAGACAGTGAAACAGATATTTAAAGTGCTAAAAAAGAAAAGACAAGAAAACCAAAATAGTCAATCTTGAATTCTATACCTAGTGGAAATATCTTTCATAAACAAAGACAGGGATGGGGCATAGCTCATGAGAGAATACTTGGCTACCCTCTATGAGGCCCTGGGTTCAATCTCTAGCAATGCAACAACAACAAAAAACAAAGACCAGATAAAGACTATTTTAGCATATAAAAGCTGAAAAGATTTCATCACCTATGCTATAGGAAATATTAAAGTAAATCATTAAGCAAAAGAAAAATAACCCTATATGAAAGTATGAATCCACACAAAGGAGGATCAAATTATACATGTACATAATACATACATAATACACATAATACATACATAATACACATAATACATACATAATACATATATACACATAATACATATACATGTACATAATACATACAATTATACATACACATAATGTGGCAATGGTTACTACACAGGTAAATATGTAGGGGTTTACAAAAAACATTGAAGTTTTTATAAAAGATACCTGCTAAAGGAAAACTAACAAAACTATATTGTTTGGCATAACAGACATAAATAAAATATTATAACAAGAATATAAAGCACCAACTCCAAAAAAATAAAGGCCGAATGTTTTCTCTGATGCGCAAATGCTAATAACACAATGGGGATGGGAGGAGAAGTTCAGTGGACTAGACAAAGGGGAATGAAGGGAAGGGTGCAGATATGGGAATAGGAAAGACAGAATGAATCGGACATAACTTTCCTATGTTCATATTTGAATACACCACAGTGAAACTCTACCACAGATACAAGGAGAAGACTGGGATTCTAATTAGAATAAGTTATAGTTCATATATGTATAATATGTCAAAATACACTCTACTGTCATGAATATCTAAAAAGAACATAAAGGCTGGGTGGGGCAAAATAGAAGTATATTATTTTTAGGTTTTTATACTATATTTGATGTGGTAAATATTTCTTGAAGGTGGACTGTGTAAATCAAAGACTTGTTTATGAATGCTCATAGTAACTTACTCCTAATAGCCCCAAACTGAATCCAACCCAAGTGTCAACAGATGGATAAATAAACAAACTGGGGTATATTAATATAATAAATGACTGCTTGGAAGAAAAAGAAATTTTATGTTGATATACACAACAAAATGGATGAATTTAAAACAATTATACCAAGGAAAAGAAGACAGACTAAAAAGCAGTACATATCACACATTTATATAAAATTCTAGAAGCTACAAACAAATCTATAGAACAGAAACTGAAAGTAATTGATTATAAGTACAAAAAAACTTGAAAGTGATGGATATATTCATGTGATGATGGTTTCACAGACATGTGTATGGATATCAAAACTTTTCAAATTGTACATATTAATTTAAGTATGTATAATTTACTGTATGTGAATTATTCCACAATAAAGCTGTTTAAAAAAACAATTTTTTGAACTAATTAGACACCAGAATATTGTGGTTACATAAAGTAAAAATAAATAGATATTTTAGATGATAGCTAGAATAGAATACTTTCAATTTTTAAGGGTAGAATGGATCACAGAGACCAACTAATTGAATATTGTTCTTATTAAAGATAAAGGAATCAAATCCCAGAGGAGGTTAGGGACTTGCCCTGAGGTCTGGTAGCTGTAGTGACACAAGGACAGGGATTAAATCAACATTATATCCCCAATACCTAAACCATAACATGACTCAATAATTCTTTGTCCGATCTTTCTCGTGGAAAGAAAGGTAAAAAAGAATATAAAAGTAAAGAAAACCTCTGTTGCAACATGACTGAAAGTTTCTCCTTATTTTTGATTATCCAGTCTCTTTAACACTATAAGAGAATTAAGCATATTACCCCCCCAAAATATATATATATATATATATATATATATATATATATATATGTTAAGTTATAGATGGACACAATATCTTTATTTTATTTTTATGTGGTGCTAAGGCTTGAACCCAGTGCCTCACTTATGCTAAGTGAGTGCTCTAACACTGAGCCACAACCTTAGCCCCCAACTCTTAAATAAGCTGAAAATTGAATAGGAAATAACCCATCCATGTAGATTAGTGACCTTTTCAAATTAAAAAAAAAAAAATTAAGGCAAAAAACTTACCAAAAATTTCTCCATTTTTGGCATATTCTGTCACAAGGTACAACATACTCTTGGTCTCCATTACCTATTGATACATAATTTCATATTAGTCTCACAGGAAGGACATTCTATGGGGTTACCTAAATTTAAAGTATTAATAAAAAATCAGTTATGAAAAGTTCAGAGAAGTGTACAAGGCAACATCTGTATGCTAATATTTTAATGAAAAGCCTAGATCCTTTTTCTAAATGTGTCCAAGGACTAGTAGTAGCAACATTACCCAGGTGCCTGTCAGAAATGCAGAATCGAGGGCTTCACCTTGGACCTACTGGATTACAATTTAATAAAATTGTGAAGTGATTTGTATGCACATGAAAACTGGAGAAGTACTAACATAGGTAATGGAAGTTTTGAAGATCAACTTCAACACCACCTCACAGAGTTTTTGAGCCCTAAGTTTTTGTGGTACGCTTGATTTTAAGAAAAGAAAAATAAAATAGAAGAAATTCATTTATCTGGCCTGCAGCCTAGCTAATCTGGTACAACATAGTATTCTTCCTCCTGTACTTAATATTGTTACAAAGTACTACAATTGTAAAACACTGTTTGATAGCTTCTTCTTCATAGCTCTATTGCCAAATCCTTTTTTTTTTTAGTTGTAGATGAACACAATACCATTATTTATTTATTTTTTTATGTGGTGCTGAGGAATGAACCCAGCGCCTCATGCATGTGAGACAAGTGCTCTATCACTGAGCCACAATACATACTTTTAATTAATTTTTCAAGGTTCACAAAGTATGTTGTCATCAATCTGACTTTTCAAACTATACTGAATACATGTCTATTTAGAAAGGAAACTAATTTTTAGATTCAAGATGATTGATTTGTTTTTCTATAACCCAATTTTAATTGTTATCTACTAAAAGGCTAAAAACTAATTTTGTTTTAAAATATAAGATTAGAACTATTCTCCATCAGTCCAAAAAACTAACAGCTACCTATAATTTGGGCTTAAACTAATCAAATAATAACTCTACTTTAATCAATTACTTAATATAAATAAAGATAGGATTGGGCTTGGGTTGTAGCTCAGCCGCAGAGTGCTTGCCGAACATGTGTGAGGCTCTGGGTTTGATTCTCAGCACCACATAAAGATAAATAAATAAAATAAGGTATTGTGTCCATCTATAATTAAAAAAAAATTTTAAAAATACTCTTTAAAAAAATAAAGATAGGATTATCATGTGAATCATAATAATGATATTCTTCAGTTTACAAGAGATTTCCTAGAATATGATTAGTTTCTCAGAAGTATTTTTTTTAAGAATTAAAAAAAAAAAGTTTGAAGAAAGAAAAACATTGATATAAATTTGACCTAAAAGGCTTCTGTAGTTTTAGAATGTTAGGAATTGGTTTGAACAGCACACTACAATCTTTCATTCTTGGATGCTATCTCATAAGCCAATGGTCTCCAATATTTTTTATTGCAAATGTCTACCAATAAATGTTAGTCAAATATATATGCAGGTTATATCTACATGTATATGCATATATTTATGTACACATACACAGATATACAAATTAGATACATGTCCCATTGTATAAATATACCATGTACACTATGAAATGCACAGAGGAGGACACAATAAACCTAACAGAAGTTCTAATATTTTCTTCTTATACTCTCACACTTCCAAGTATAAGAAGAAATAAAATATTAGTATAAGAAGAACTTCTTATATTCTCAAGGACACTTTTACTAACCCATTTGAGAGCACAGTAGTGTGAAACTGAATTGGATTTCTGATAAAAGTAAGGGCTGTGACTAATTTATGAGGTATATGTTAATGTGATGTTTATCAGCAAACTTCTAAAAATGTAATAATCAATATCACAGGCCAGTATAAGCCAACTCCAGAATGCCATGGGTATAAACATCATACTTTGAAGATGAAAGTCACAAGTCAGCATGCTGGAACCTTTCAGTTTTAGAAGTTTTCTGATTAAAAATGCCTACTTAACTAGGGAATAGAAATATTAGAAATGTTTTATATTATTATTATTAAACATGAAATATTCTTTAAAAACCTGAGAAAAGGTTTCTTTTAAAACTGTGACTTAAAAGAGGTACCATTTACAAAACTTTAATCTTAATAAAGTTGATTTTTAAAAAAATCTTTTATTTAAAAAAAGAATGGTTTTATTTACTTTATGTGGTAAAATCAACCCCCTCAAAAAAACAATTTGGTGGTAACACACAATAAAGGGTGGAGGAGGGAAAAATAGAAGTTCAGTGAATTGGACAAAGGGGAATTAAGGAAAGGGAGAGGAGAGGGGGACAGGAAAACAGTAGAATAAAGTGGATATAACTTTCTATGTTCATGTATGAATACATGACCAGTGTAACTCCACATCATGTACAATCACAAGAATGGGAAGTTATACTCCATGTATGTATAACATGTCAAAATACATTCTAATGTTATGTATAACTAAAAAGAACAAATAAAAATAAAAATAAAAGATTTGGCTTTATTACAAAGTATGCCACTAAATAATATTGTATTTCATGAAACATAAACAATATGTTTTTAAAATAAGCACAAATGCCATATCCTCATTTCTGGCACCACTAACAAAACCCAGAAAGTTCAGGCAGGGTATCATAAATACATAGTTGCAAAATAAATAACCAGCAATTGAGAGACAATTTAAAATCACCAGTTAGCTTCTGATTTCCAGATTTTTATTTAAGGATAATACAGAAAAATAGATGTGTTTGGTTTAGTAAAAACATGTTAATTCTTCTTTTATAGATTAAAAAAACTAACATAAAAGGAAAAAGCATGATGCAAAATAGAGATCTGAAAATGGCAAGCATGAACAAATATAAGGCTAAACCATACCTGATAAAGTTTGATGATGTGAGGGTGGTCTAACATTTTCATTATTTGTACTTCTCGGTAGATTTTCTCAAGGTTCACTGCATCCAGCTGAGACTTGTCTATTATTTTTATCGCCACCTGTGTCCCAGAAATAAATACAATCAATATGTAACAGTTAATATTTTCTGTTAAGAATTCATCTAATAAATGACATCTGACTTTGCCTGTAAGTTACTATGACCATGATAGCTAGTTTAAATTCAATGCATTAATTCATTTATTTAACAAATATTTTTAAAACTCTTATCACGTGTAAGGCACTGCAGTAGATTTTGTCTGGCAGTGTCTTTAGCATGCTATGAAGAACAACTCTGCAAAGTTACTTTAATAAAACATTTGGGGCTGGGGTTGTGGCTCAATGTTAGAGCACTTGCCTAGCATGTATGAGGCACTGGGTTCATTTCTCAGCACCACATATAAATAAATAAGTAAACTAAAGGTTCATCAACAACTAATAAAAATATTTTTAAAATAAAACATTTCACTTCAATACAACTATAATTTTTTTACATCATCTATAAACTGAATAAAGTCTTATAAGTTTCAATTATCTCACTGTAAAATACCTACAAAGTAATAATCTGCCTGAATGGATAGAGAAACTTTGGTATATATACATAATGGAACATTACTCAGCATTAAGAGAATAAAATCATGACATTTGCAGGTAAATGGACAGAGTTGGAAAATATAATGCTAAGTGAAGCAAGCCAATCCCCCCAAACCAAAGGCCCAATGTTTTCTTTGATATGAGGATGCTGACTCATAATGGCTAAGGGGGGTGGAGGGAGCATGGAAGGAATGTAGGAACTTTAGGGCAAAGGGGAGGGAGGGGAAAGGAAAGGGCAAGGGCAAGAGGGTAGAAATGATGGTGGAATGAGTTAGACATGTATGAAGACTTGAATGGTGTGAAAATACTTTGTGTACCATCAGTGACTTGAAAAACCGTGCTCTATTGTGTAATATGAAATGAATTGCATTCTGCCATTGTGTATAACAAATTAGAATAAATGATTTAATAAAAAAATTATATGGTTGCAAATTATATCTTAATAAAGATGTTTAAAAAGTAATAAATGTAGGACCAAAATTTGCTGTTATGAAGGAAAAAAAAATAAAGGACAGTAAACATTCTGGGGGGAAAAAAGTAATAATCTGCCAAACAAAAAGCAGTTTAGAAGTCAGTTTCAGTTGAAATGAAATACTATATCTCCAGAAGAGTAGGTGATAGGTTCCAAATAACAGACATATTTTTCTGGGGATAGAAAATGCTTAATATAAAGAATTGAAATTCATCTACATGAAAAAATATCAATTGGATTAAATTTCATTTTAAAAATAAAAATGAAAAAACCTCAAATATGAGTAAACACTACATTTTAACTTTCTAAAAGGAATTTGATTTCGGGAAATACGGCCTCATTCTGTCATAACTAAATAGGAACTCAAACAATCCCAAGGTTAACAATTTGGTGTTTTATTATTGTAATCAAAATACGTGAAAGCTGAATGTATTAAACTTTAATTGCTAGATAAGTACACTGATTAAAATTGTACTTGCGATTAAATTAATTTGAAGGTGAAATGACTGAGCAGGCAGAAATCAATAATCACACACTTTTTTCATGCAACTAAGAAGAATCAAAAAAATTGTAGATATTTGGTTGAAATTAAGGCAATATGATTTAAATAAAATTTTCAGTTAATTGGCACCTCAATTTAATTCTAATAAGTTTTGAAGAAACTTTAAAATGTACTTCACATTCTATAAAAAACTATTCTAAACCTATAAAAAAAACCCTATTCTTAACCTTATGATGCTTCAAGGTAAATTTTAATATCGACTATTTATGGCCCCTAATAATTCATCACTATTAAAAAGGTATGGAAGGGGCTGGGATTGTGGCTCAGCGGTAGAGTGCTCACCTAGCATGGGTGGGACCTGGGTTCGATCCTCAGCACCACATAAAAAATAAAGGCATTGTGTTGTGTCCATCTATACCTAAAAAAAAAAGTATGCCAGAGAATAGGACTAGGCATGGTATCCTGTTCATAAGACTTTTTTCTTCTCTTCTTATATCTGGGCTGTCCTTTGCTCTTATCCCCTAAAGTTTATAGTTTATTTCTTCCTTCCTTTATTTCTAACTTGCTATGCATAGCTTCTTTCTTATTTGAATTAATTGTAACCCACAGAACCACCAAGCTCCTCAGGGGAAATCAGATTACTAAACATAATGTGTAAAATTAAATTACTGCCTTAGAAGAAAAAGGTTAGTAGCTCCTTTTCTAGGAAGTAAAGTACGTGAGTTCTGTGAAAGCTATTTTCATTTTGTTTAGTGGTGTTTTATTATTGTAATCAAAATACTTGAAAGCTGAATGTATTAAACTTTAATTGCTAGATAAGTAGACTGATTAAAATTGTTCTTGCAATTAAAGATACTACTGGGCCACATCAAACCTAAAGACATTTAAAGAGACCCTTTCCCCCCAATGAAGAATATGAAAAAATCCAGTATTATCAGTTACTTTGGCTAACTTTGGGTAAAAGTTGCCATATGTTGGGTAGCTGTGTACTTGAATTTCCTCAGTATTCCTTAGGAAGGTACATGGAATTTCACAGATAGGCATATTTTGAAGAAAATGTCTTTCAAATTACATGATTACTATCATTAGAAAATATTGTATACACTTTGCCTATCATATTTAATGTTAAAGGAAAAGTTTTAAAATACCAATTAAAGCAAGATATTATCCAGATATTTCCTCTTTTATATTCTTTTGGAATCTTGGCCTCAACAATAAAAAAGTAAAAAATAAACAAGATTAAAAAGCTATATAAATTGTCCAATGAAACGTTAATTATAAGCCTCATTTTTAACTTTTCTGAACAGAAAATTCTCACATGATAATTCTGTCTTCAATTTCATCTTGGGTCACAGAACACATATATCTACAAATCTTTATAATTATTTCTTTGATGTTACTTCTTGTTTGTAAGGCTGTTTGTTGAGAAGATGCTGCTTCTCTAAAGAAAAAGTGGAGCAAATATTGGCATGCTCTTATAATAGGGATAGTCCGTGTGCTTTAACAAGAAGACCCCAAATGTATTATGATTCATGTACATCAGAAGTTTATTTCTTGTTCATGTAGAAGAATTGGATGGGTAAAGTTAGTTAGCAGACATGAGATTCAAAGTGGCGTTTCTATAATTAAGGTGTTTTTCTAACGTTACTTTGAAGGTTGTCTCTACTGAAGCCAAAAAGAGGAAGAAAGCTCAGAAAGGACTCTCATAGCAGGTTTTTATGAATGAGGCCTCGAAGCAGTGCATATTATTTCTGCTCATTCCAAAAGTTAGAACTCAGTCACATGACCGCACCTAAATGCAAGAGAGGAACACAAACAGTCTAGTTGTATTCCCAGAAAGAAGAAAAAGTAGACTTTTTGGTGAACAGCTAGGAATCTGCCATACTCTCAATAGAGTTCTTCAGTTAGAACTTCTCAGAAATGTAAAAAAAATGATGGTGACTTTCACAACCGGATAGCACTTTTTAATTTTACAAGACACTTTAAGGTATTCTATCACATTTGTTTTCCAATTCTGTAAAGTAAATAGAAGTAGTAGTATATCCCTGAGCTCATGAAACTGAGATTTAAAAGGTGTCACATATTCACATTCATATGGGGTTCAATTCCCAGCACCAAAAAGGGGAAATAGTCATATAATCTTCCAAGTTCCTAGAGCTATAATAAATTAAGGGTAAAAACCCCTCCAAGTCTTCTAACTCTTAGTTTTTTTTTTTTTTTTTTTTTTTACTATTTCAGAGAGCCTACAAGTCACATTTACCAAACAATTGTTATATGCTAGGAATGATGCCTGGGATATAAAAATGAATGAGATGTGTTTCTCATCCTCAAGGAATGAAATAGGTCTATGAAAACAAAATAAACTAATTTTATCAATTTAAAAAAATCTGTATCTTGGGATTTCCCCAACGGTGTACAGAAAGTTCCCAACTTAAGTTATGTTCTTCTATTTTCCTGTCTAAACTTCTTCTTCAACAAACATGTCCTATTTTTCTAATCAGAAAAAAAAAAACAGATAAATGAAATGGAGTTATTTATAATACATGCCAAATTCTTTGTCTATGAAACACTGTAATCATTTTCATACTATCTAATTTTCCTAGAATATGGCTATATTATTTTATATGATTTCCATATTAAGAAGTCCATATACATAGAAATGTCTCCAAGAATGTTAAATTTAAAAATCCATGAGTAACAACTATGTAAAATACAAATTTGCAAGTACAAGAAATTAAATGTAAGACCAGAAATGAAAACTGTCAAACTGATGAATAAAAGAACTGTCTTTCATTTTT
Source organism: Ictidomys tridecemlineatus (assembly GCF_052094955.1). Taxonomy (NCBI): domain Eukaryota; kingdom Metazoa; phylum Chordata; class Mammalia; order Rodentia; family Sciuridae; genus Ictidomys; species Ictidomys tridecemlineatus. Next base: position 95,175,508 of record NC_135480.1, on the reverse strand, counting down.
TATTTTCTTTCTTTTTTTGGTGCTGGGAATTGAACCCAGGGCTTCATGCTTTTCAGGTAAACATTATATCACTGAGCCACGTCCTCAGTCCCTGTCTTTCATTTTTCAAATCATAATTTGTCCTTCTGAGGCACCGAGTAGCATCATCCTTACCATACAATTAGATTTTTGAAGTTATAAAAAAATTCACTTTGCAAGCTTACATAGATGGTGTCCAACTTATGATGTTTGAACTTAAGATTTTTCTCAATTTTAGATGGTGCAAAGATGACATGCATTCAGTAGCAACTGTGCTTCAAATGTTTTATCCTTTCCTCGGCTAACAATGTCTGTCGAGATTCTCTTCATGCTGGGCAGCAGCAGTGATGTGCAACTCCCAGTCAGCTATGCTATCACAAGAATAAACAACCAGTACTCTATAGTACAGTGCGTTGCTAAGTGATGATGTTCGTAGGTTAGGTATAGTAAATGCATTTAAATTCATAATACTGTCAATTTATAATGGGTTTATTAGAATATAGTTCCATTGTTTCGTGAAGGAGTGTCTGTTTATCAAACACCAGTGAAAATACAAGATAGCAGCCTATGAGATGACTGAAAAGTCAGTGTGAATGAGTGGTCTATAATGACAGGATTTTTTAAAGCAGTAAAAACACGAAAACTAACACAAAACTCTCTAGTTATTCTTTCATAGTATATAAACTAAACTTTCTCCCCCACGTAATTTGATGTTAAAATATTTGTATTTAGACAATAAAATAAATTCTCGTTTATATTTGACTTTTTGTAACAGTGGGTAAGGAAAAAAGACTAGAGGAAAAGTAAAGGGCTGTATGCTTTCATAACCACAAAAATTGAACTTAGAATTCTTAAGATTATAAAAGAAGCAATTAAAAGTAATTTCCTACCTGAAAAAGTTTAAGCAGATCAACAAAAAAGACAGTGTAATTTAAAAATGGGCCAAAGGACGAAAACACAATTCAAGAGAGAAATGCAAATAGCCATAATGCTTTAATCAAATTAATCAAATAACACAAATTTAAATAACAAAATGGAAACAATTAAAAAATAAAAATCACAAAGAATATTACTTCCCTCTACCAAGCTGGCAAAGATTTAAAAAGTAGTATTCCTGAAAACTATGTGTGCTTCCTTTTGAAAATTAATGGGTACTCCTTTTCTGGAGAGTAATTTGGCATCTCGTGCCATAAGATAGGTAATGTACAGATTCCTTGACGTAAGGATTCCATTTCTATGGAATTTCCCTTAAGAAATGACCAGGTACATACACAAAAGTGTATGTAGAGGAATACCCTCTGAAAGATTATTTTAGAGAGAAATCAAGAGAGAGAAATAAACTAGATATTTACTAATAGGAAACTGATTAAATAAAAACACGGAGGAAAAAAAACATAGAGGATAGCATGCCTGTAATCTTAATGGCTTGAGAGACTGAGGCAGGAGGATCTCAGGTTCAAAGTCAGTCTCAGCAAAAGCAAAGCACTAAGCAACTCAGAGAGACCCTGTCTCTACATAAAATACCAAATAGGGCTGGGAATATGGCTCAGTGGTTTAGTGCCCCTGAGTTCAATCCCTGGTATCAAAAAACAAAACAAACACCAACCAAACAAATAAAAGAACATGGAGGATCATATTCAAGAATATTATTACAATGTTTTATTTTATTTTTTTGGTACTGAGGGTTGAATCCAGGGATTCTTAACCACTGAGTTACAGTTCCAACCCTTTTTAAAAATGTTTTGAGACAAGGTCTCACTAAATTACTTAGGGCCTCAACAAGTTGCTGACGCTGGCCTTCACCATGTGATCCTTCTGCTTCAGCCTCTCAAGTTGCTGGGATTTCAGGTATGTGCCACAGTGCCCAGCTTAACCATGCTTTAGACAGATTTTTTTTGGAGGGGTGGGAAATGTTAATAATATGTGGTTGTAAAGTTCTGTGTCGAAGGAACCGCTGAGCTAGAGCCAGTCCAGTGCTAATAATATGTGAAGTAAAAAACAGACTGTGCTGGGCACATGCCTATAATCTCAGCAGTTTAGGAGGCTGAGGCAGGAGGATCTCAAATTCGAGGTCAGCCTGGGCAACCTGGTGAGATCCTGTCTCAAAATTAAAATTCAAAAGGGCTGGGGATGTAGCTCAGTGGTCCAGTGCCCTTGGGTTCAATCCCTTGTACCAAATAAATAAATGAATACGTACATTTTTTTTAGGAAATAAAAAATGAAAGTAGAAGGAGGAAAGGTAGTAGGTTCACTAAAAAGGAAAGAAAGATATTAGAAGAAATTCTGGAATCCATTTGACATCACTGCTGACCTGAAATCAGCAGTGGGACATAAATCAAATGTCATCATGTGAATCCAACAAGAGAAAGAAGCCAGTTTCAGTTATTTCCAAATAAATGTTTTCTTAATTGTCTGATACTGAGATAAAATTTCCCAGAGGATATAAAATCAGAACACATTAAAGTCTGTTAAAGTTAAAAGTTTCTACAGAACATAAAAATTTATACAACTCTTATTTTGAACATTTTTCTCCTTCCCGAAAAATAACAAGATAATTTTGAACAATATTTAGTAGGATAATTTACCAATTGTTTTTTTGTCTGTGATGCCAAGAGATGAGAAAATGTTTCTAATAAAGCACATGTATATTCTCTGACAAATACAATTTGTTTGAACACAAGTAAGGTCATACATAGGCCTAAATACAAATATTAGTGGTTATTTGATAACAAGTCCTTTGATTACACATAGTACCACTGCTTCTTGAAATTTAGAATATTTTCCAGTGCGTGCAAGATTGATACCAAGATTACTGAAATGAGTTTTAAAATTTGAAAGCAAAAAATAGTAAATATAGTCCAAACACATTAAAAAATAAGTTCTCTTCAATAAATATTATAGTCATGGTGTAATATCCCCTTTTCTTGTTTCTGTCCTTGCTATGAAAGACGATTTTGTACTTTAACTGTTTGGAAAGCTTTAAAAAATCCTAGATTTTAAGGTAGTAGTTTAAGAATTAAACCTAAATATGAAAGTCCCAAAATGCACATGGACAGCTTTTCAGTGAACAAAAGCAGTTTTCAGAATGTCCTTGATTTTAGTTCTGCATTCCAGGTTCTCTTAAGGATAAGTAAGTAGCCTAACACCTACATGCCATTTTAATAAGGTAATTTTTAGAACCTCTGTGAAAAATCTATTAAGATTCCTTAGACCACACATCTACATGCTATTTATATAAGAACACAAGAGGCACCGTGCTGAGGAAAACTCAGTTATCTATCATAGGAAAGAGATGAAAATAACTAATGATAGTTATCCTTGAGTTGTGATATTATAAGTAACTATTTTCATTTATCTAAACCTCTAAATTTCTCAATAGTAAACATAATAGATTTGGTAATAAAAATATGTAGCTCTTTAATGTAAAAGTAATACCTTTTCACTTAGGAATTTCCCTTCTAGGAATTTACCAGCAATTCCTTCTTCCTAAAAAAAAAAATTGTAAATACAGACACAAAAATGTTCTTTGCCAATTACTTACTATAAGTGAAAACTGAAAACAATAATATTCAACAATAATGGAAACTTTAAGTAAAATGGGGTTCATCCTGTGCATGCATGAATTACAATTTCCATCAGCATGTATAACTATAATGCACCAATTAAAAAAGTAGGGGAAAAAAGGGGGATTCATTTACAAGGCAGAACACTATCCAACTATTATAAATGTTGTTATAAAGTTATACACAATAAGCAAATGCTTCAGCATTACTGTTAAATGGAAAAAAATAATGTAACTTATATATGTGTATCATGAGCTTTCATTTATGGAAAAACACATTTAAATAGACTAGACGGAAATGGGACATAATGTTATGAATGGTTTATTCCCATTGGTGGAAAAATTATATATTTTTTGTACTACATGCCTCTTTATTCTTAGCATTTTCTATAGCGAAACATTTTTTAACCACTGGAAAACAACAAAAGGGGCACAAAGGGCTTTTTCATAATTTTGCTTAAGAGACAAAAAAAACTACACAGTTAATTAGAAGGAAAAAGTTGTTTCCTAGTATTTTATTCATAAAATAAAACATTACTCAAGGATACTCACAGACTAGAAAACTAGCAACTGCTATTTCCTAAAATAGTTTAATAGCCTAAATGCTATTATCCTTTTCCCATTACACTAATTTTATAAAATTAGCTTCTCTAATTCATAAGCCACAAACCAGTACTACAAGCTTTTATGAAGTATTATATTAGGAAGTTAGATTCTACCACCAGCTGCCTTCCATTCTGAATGCAAAATTTATAGAGATCTAACATACATATATCGCTTGAGATGATGTAAATATATTTCTTAAACAATGTTAAGCTGTTTGATAGATTAGACAAAATAAAGATCTCTTTTTTCTACTAATTTTTTTCCCTAAAAACTCTGCAGAAAATTTATCATTTTTGAGTGATACAGATAAAGAGATGGATAAGAATCAATTAAAAATAAAAGAATTCAATTGTTCATCACACAGATGTTTAAGCTAAGCCACAAAATTTTCTCCATGAGCAAACTTGGGAAAAAATATCTCTGAGTTTTTTTGGGGGATGGGGTGGGGTAGGGAGGGGTACCAGGGATTGAACTCAGGGACACTGGACCACTGAGCCACATCCCCACATCCCCAGCCCTATTTTGTATTTTTATTTAGAGATAAGGTCTCACTGAGTTACTTAGTGCCTCGCCATTGCTGAGGCTGGCTTTGAACTTGTGATCTTCCTGCCCCAGCCTCCCAAGCCGCTGGGATTACAGGCGTGTGCCACTGCACCTGGCTGATCTTTGAGTTTTAAAACGCATAAATTTACATTGATGTTAAAGCATATAAAACATTAGGGTTTTTTGTTGATGGTGGTGGTGATGTTTATTTTTGTGGTGCTAGGTACAGAACCCAGGGCCTTAGGCTTTACTAAGCAAACACTTCACCACTGAGGTACACCCCCAGCCCAATGTAGTTTTAAGGTAGTTGTATTTATCAAAGATGCAAATATTTATCCAATGAAGGTAATAATTACTGATTTTAAAAAAACTCATTGGCAACAAATAGTATACTTTAAGAAACCATTGTATTTGTGTTCTTGCTAAACAATTCTTAAAGCAAATTATGTGTGAAAGTTCACAGATCCACTTTACATATTTTAAGATCTCCAAAAACTTTTGTTCAGCAATTGCCAGGCCATTTTCTTCATCCATCTCTATCTTAACATCTTCAATCACACCAAATTACCACAAAAGCTCACACTCATACTTAGTGATGTTCACATTATTTCTTTTTAAATTTTAATCAGTGATAATTTCTTTTAAGAAGCACAAGGGAGATGGGATCTGCAAACCAGCAATTTAGCGTTTAACACAAATTATTTCTCACAAATATATATACACAATTTAGGATCTGAGTGCTCTTTCATGATTTGACTGGTGACTTCAATTACAAATGCATTTGATCTCAAGCTATCTGATAGCCGAAGGATGACATTACTCCACAGTGCCCCCTAGCTCATTAAGCTGTATCAGCTTGAAAGAGACACCATTGGAACTGTCAACCTCAAGAGAAAGTATCAGTTACCATCACTTCCACTAATAGAGTTCTTAAACAGATGTTATATTAACTAAATTTGACCTGACAAAATAACAAAAGTAAAATTTACTAGTAATACTAATAAAGAACTGTTGAAAAAATATTATGAACCATGGGACTGATATTCAGTCATGTAATAATACAGCTCAAAAGTTTTGCAGAATCTCTATACTTAGAGATTCTGTGCAATATGTTTGATTTTTAGATAATCATTAAACAAGGGCTCATATGAAATACACATTTTAAGTGTTTTCCTTTTTATGTAACTTAAAGGAAAATGGCATGACATCAGCCATGGCTCTTTAGTGGAATGAACCACTTTCTTCATTAAAAAAAAATACTGGGATCAGATTACACTATGCAAAGATTTAGTAATGTCATTATAGTCATATTATAATTACATCTCAGTCTAAATCACTAACACTGGAAACACCGCCAAATTTGTGCAAGAAAAATTTGTGACCTTGGTCCTAATGCCTCAAATAATTCAGATTTGGGTTGCTTTAGGATCAGTAGAGGGCAAAGAGTGAAGATGACAGGATATATTCCCCTTCTTTTTAAAAATGGACATTAAGCAAAACTTTTAAATACTACTACTACAAAAATCATTCAACTTTTCAAATGCCCTTTGCCTTACGTAAGTCATCCTAGAAAAAAATAAAAGTACTATTTTATTCTAAACTCAAAGTCCTCAAAGTCTAGTGCATTAGTACTAACAAGGGCGGGGGGAGGGAAGGAACAGGATGAAACTATGGGGAAAACTGAAAAAGGGTGAAACTCCAGTGACAATTACAACGAGGCAGAATGGAGTACGTCAAAACCACTAGGCTTTATTCTAAAGAATGGTTTTGTTTCTATCTTTTCCCCCCCAAGATATTTAATTTGCACATCTTAAAATAGAGACCCTGAGGAGAGCAGCTTGAAGCAGTGGAAGGAAGGGGGGCGGGTTAGGTAAGAACAGAGACTTGTGAGAAAATATGTGCGGTGCATTAGAATGTGCAATGGATGGGGGGGGTGTGCTGGATTCGCCGTCAGGAAGCAGTTGAGGGCTTTAGGAGAGGCATTCTGATGTGGTTTAAGGAATTCATTTTTACAGACAGAATGCACACCTGGTAAAGGGACAACCCTACCCAAGTAAAACCAACCCACCAACTGTACAAATATCGAGATGACCATTTTAACCAGTTCTTTTGTCTGGAGTATTAGATGGAAATGCCTCAGGCAAGAGATCAAGCTAGCCAGGCACCAAATCAGAGACCTTGCAAGGCAAAAGGAGGGAAAGAAGGACAGTGGCTGCCCGGGCATTCCCGGACACGGAGGCCCCTTCCTAGTTGGGCAGGAGGAAAGCCAGGGTCGGGGGCCGCGCGATTCCCGTGCGCGGAGCCTGAGCGCAGGAGGTCCCCTCCAAGGGCTGGCGACATCTCTCACCGCGCAGCCCGGGAGCACCGAGACTTCCCCTCCCACCCCACCCCCAGTCGAAAGCGGGGAAGACGCGGAACTTGGGCTCCGGAGCCGAGGCCACAGACCAGGTCACGGCCCGGGTGGGAGGCTCTGGGAGAAATTCCGTGGGCCACCGGGGGTGGCGTAGGGGAAGGCAAAGCCCGGGGGGGACCGGGCTCCATACGGACGGCACTCGGGTCTGGGTGACCGGGCCCGGGTCCCTTCGCTGCTCACCGACCCCCAGCACCTCTGGGTCCTCACGGTCCCAGGCCCGCTTGCCTAAGCAAGTGGCGCGGCCTCTCTGGTGTTCCCGGTCGCACCACTGCAGCCTGCCCTTTCAGTAAACAGCTTCTCTCCCGAACCCTCTCTTCGGACGCTCCCGCCGAGCCCCGGGCCGCACCTCCGTCTTGGTGATCCGGTGCCGCCCCAGCTTCACCACCGCGAAGTTGCCCTTGCCCAGCGTGCCCTCGATGTCGTAGAACCCCACCCGGACCGGCCCGCGCTGCAAGTGCCTCGGGCCATCCGCCATGACCATGCTGGGCCCCGCTGCTAGACACGGCGACTGAAGCGCGAGCGGGCGGGCGGACCGGCTGCGCGGCTCGGCTCGGGCGACGGCCGCTCGGATCGCTCCTTCGCTCCTTCCCTCCCGCTCCGCAGGGCCCAGCCAGGCGCGCGCCGCCGCTGACGTGCGCCGACGTCAGGGGGCCGGGGCAGGGGGCGGGGGCGGGACCGGGCCTCGATTGGTCACCATGGCGACCGGAGCACCGCCGACGTAGGCGGCGGGAGGGAGAAAGGGTGGGTCGGCGCGCCCGGAGGGACGCGGACCTGGCCGGCGCGTTCCTTCCGGGCTTCGGCGCCCTCCGCTTTCTCTCCGCCTCGCTGCTGCCAGGGGCGGGGTCGCCGCCCGGCCCGCCCGGTTTCCCGGCCTTCCAGCCGAAGGGCAAGAGCGAGCCCTGGTGGGCCGATCGGAGGTGTGCATCGACCTGCATCTGGCCTGTGGGCTGCTGCTCTGCCCCGGCGTTCTCCGCCCACCTGCGGACCTTCCCGCCAAAATCTCTCACCTATGAGTGCTCCCTAAATTTGGCTTCAGCAAAGAACTGTGGCTGAGTAACGCGTTGCTCACAGGCTTCTTTCTTTGTGTCCTTTTCTCATTTTGTTGCTATATACGTCCTTCCACATTTTGATGTCGCTGAAGACTCATTCTGACAGCATATAGACTCACAGAATTGAAGAGACAGACCCTAGAGATTCTTAACCCAGGCATTTGGAAGCTCCAGTGGCCTTTGGAAGCTGGAACGCCCTGAAATTGTAGGCAAAGTTTTGCTTATTTGAGAGTGCCCCTGGGGAAAGGGGATCATAGCTTTTATCGGATTCCCAAACTGTGAGTGACCCTGAAAAGATTAAGAAATGTGTTTTTAATCCAGTTCCGTTTGATATGACGAGGGAGGCAGCAAGGAATGAAGGGAATTGACAAGGTCATACAGGTAATGCTAGGATTATGAATTATCACACCAGTCTTTCATATGGTAAAACAGGAACAGCAAAATTTTAATATTTTGAAATATATTATGTGCCTCCAGATCTTGGTTTGTGAATACCATTCTCCACTAAAAGGAGCCAGACTCCTTAGCAGATTGGCTCATTTGAAGGAAGAGACAGGGAAAGTATGAAGTGCTCTTAAAAGATTTTGTACCAGAAAGCAAGGAGATTTCTTGTATATGTCAAGGATATGTCAAAAGACAAAAGAAGAGCTTGAAGTTACCCCCACTTACCAAACAGGGGCAATTTAAGTATCAAAAAAGAATAATGATAGATATGGATTATAAAACATTGGATTTTTAAAAAGAACCCATATTTTCACTTTAACTTTTAAATACATAAATATAATAATATAATAAATAATAAATAAATAAAATACAATATATTTTAAATAAATATGTAAGGGAGGAGAAATTACAGTTCTTGACAGTGGCATGCCAAACAAATGCATGTAGAAGAAATGGTGAAACTACAAAGTCACCATTTTGCAACTATTATGGTAATAATTGATTCAGACAAATCTGTTAAATGGTGTTAAAATCATTGGGTGGAACAATCTGGGGAAAATGATATGTACAAAATCTCAAAGTATCTTTGGATTGCTTATTATTAGAAAGGGTTAGCAAAGGCACCTTTACAGTGAAGAAAGCTGACAGCTGCCACCCTAACCAAGTGATGAAAGTTGATGTCACTATTAATGAATAAAATAACATGATGTGCTTCCTGATGTGAGGCATTGAAGACATATTTCATATTCAATATCCCTGGAAACAAAATGTATATTATGAATCTATCACAAAGCGACAATCAGAAAAATGTACATTGAGAAACATTCTACTCGATACCTGACCTGTATTCTTAAACAATGTTAGTGTCGTGAAAGACAAAGGGCTGAGGAACAGTTCTAGATTTAAGGGATAAAAGAGACATGCCAGTTATGGCAATGTGTAATCCTAGAAAAACATGTTATAAAGGATAATTGGTGAAATTTGAATATGGATTTGAATTTGAATATTAGACAAAAGTATTATCTCAATTTTAAGCTTTTGGAATTTCATAATTGTACTATGTTATGAAAAAGGGTGCCCTTATTAAGAAATACTACTAAAATATTTAGGGATAAAAGTTTGTGATATGTGCAACTTACTCTCAAATGGTTGAGCAAAGATAGGTAAGACAAATTTGAAATGTTGACTTGATGAGTATTACTAAAGTTTATATGGTCATTCGCTGTATTGTTTTTACAACTTTTCTTTAGTTTTAATTTTTAGTGAAAGTTAATATGTGTTATGTATCTTCTCATCCCTTCCTCTTTCTTTTATTTTGTTAGTGCAAGACTGACTGGATTGTAGGCCTGCCACTGCTCAGTGTGCTTCTGCTCTTCACTCTCCCCAAATAATACCTTATTCTACTGCAAAGTATGTTATTTGTCAAAGTGAGGGGAGAAATGGGAAAAGGCTGATCAGATTTCTGGATTGATGGGAGTAGTAAATGAAGGTTCCTCTAACTAGAGCAGGAACTGTCGTATGTACCTCATTTCAAAAATAATTCCTATATACATTTTCCATTTAAATGGTTGTGTTTTAATTGTTCTGGAGGTAGGGTTTTTTTCCTGGGAGTTGATGAAAAGTCACTTATACAAGAACCAGAGAATGCACATAGACTTACTAGAATTAACAACCTCCTCCTTTAAAACCTTTTGAACAAAATTTTTTACTAATTTTTATCTGATTATTTTAATAGGATAACCAGGCCAACCAACTACCTACTTGCACAATCTGGGAATAAAAATTGATTTGAGACCAGAAAGAAGAAAGGGGTGGCTAGAAGTACTAAAACATCTTTGGAAAACCAGAGTTCAGTTGAGTGTGCTGTGTATCTTCAGATTGGAGAGAGGCCAGAGGTAGGGGAGAGAGAGGAGGGATTGTGCCCCAAATCAGCTTCACACATGTGGAAATGCAATGAGTGTATTACTGAAAATGACGACTAGGTTGTAAATATACCCCTGAAGAACTATAGGTAGGTTAATTTAGAATACTGAAACTTCAGATTCAGATTCAGTTTGTTTCTTTGATACAAAAGACCTACTCTTCTCTCTCCTATTTCAATCTTGTATGTCTCTTAGGTGCTTATATTTCCCATTAAATGATAGCTATATGCATTTTTTGCAATTTTTAATTTTATTCAACTCTTGCTTTCTTCTTCCCTTCCTCTCTCCTTTCTCCCTGTTCCCACTACTACCACAGAGGCCCTCAGACAAATAGGATAATAGATGTGGGATACAGAAAAGAAAGAAAATTTCATATGATTCCCATATTTTCATCTCTGGTTTTAGTATAAGTGAGGTAGAGCTCTCTAATCTCCAGATTTCTATTTACTTGACCTTTAAAATGCAACATTCCCATCTTATGCTTAGTCCCTAGATTTGTCATTGAGTTGAATAATAATAATAATAATAAAGGTTAGCACTTCCAAAAGCAAAAGGGTGTTCACAGAGAAAGAATTAAGAAAGATGGTGAGAAACTGAGAAAAGAATTAATTCTAGGACTGGGGTTGTGGCTCGAGGTAGAGTGCTTGCCTAGCATGGACAAGGCCCTGGGTTCAATCCTCAGCACCACATAAAAATAAATAATAATAAAAATTTAATTAAAGATATTGTATCCAACTACAACTAAAAAGTAAATATTAGAAAAAGAATTAATTCTATAACACACTTGTGTAAAGTAGAATTACAAATGCATGGAATGAGGAGAGGAGTTAGCAACAAGGTAATGAAAGAATGCTATAAAATTTGAGGAAAGAAAACTTGCAGTATGTAGATATTTTGCTGAAGCAGACAGCCTGTGAACTTGAAAAACAAGGTATGTACCATTTGTTTTCTTGATTATGAACAATATCTGTATTTTTATTGTTTTATCATTTCAGAACTGAAGGTAAGTTAATATACTAATAGGCTTAAGCCTGGATTTAAATTTATTTCAAATTAAAAACTATTAAAATCCTTATTAGATTACTTTGCTTAGGAAAATAAATTAAAAAGCTAAAAAGAACTTTACTTTTTATATTAACAAAGGCAGAAAGTACATGAAAAAATCCAAATTACTGGCCCATGCCTTTATTCATAGAAAATATGGGTATTTGTGAAACATGCATCAATTTGCCAGGTTAATGAAAATGTGGGTGCCCCTATATACAAGATACTATTATAGAAATAAACTAGAGGATTGAGGTTCTTTGAGGAAAACTTTCTTTGGTGCTTTTATTTTATTTTTTAAACACCTTTATTGAGATACAACTGATTTCTATGCAAAAATCTGCACATGGAAGTGGGATTGATGAGTAACATGATAGTTTAAAAAATTTTTTTTTGAAACTTCAGTTTTCAGTAATGGCTGTAATGGTTTACATTCCTACCATGAGTGTATTGAATTCTCCACATCCAGGCGTCAAATTCTCTGCATCCTTGCAACTATTGTTTTTTTAATTGATAATAGCCACCTATAAAATATAAGGTGATATTTCATTTTGGTTTTGATTTGCATTTCCCTGGTGAGTAATAAAGTTGACCATATTTTCCTCTACCTGATATCCATTTGTGTATTGTCTTTGGATAAATGTTTATTCAAATTCTTTGCTCATGTTGTAGTCAGTTTATTTTTTACTTGATTTTTTTTATTCGTTGTTCAAAACATTACAAAGCTCTTGACATATCATATTTCATACATTAGATTGAAGTGGGTTATGAACTCCCATTTTTACCCCGTATACAGATTGCAGGATCACATAGGTTACACATCCACATTTTTACATAATGCCATATTATTAACTGTTGTATTCTGCTACCTTTCCTATCCTCTACTATCCCCCCTCCCCTCCCCTCCCATCTTCTCTCTCTACCCCATCTACTGTAATTCATTTCTCTCCTTGTTTTTTTCCCATTCCCCTCTGTTACTTGATTTTTTAAAATATTTTTTAGTTGTCAATAGACCTTTATTTTATTTATTTATATGTGGGGCTGAGAATTGAACCCAGTGCCTCACACATGCTAGGCAAGCACCCTACCACTGAGCTGCACAACCCAATAAATAAAAGTCCCTTTTATTTGATTTTGTTTTCAATGGAGTTATAGGTATTCCTTATATATTTTGGATATTAACTTCTTATCAGATATGTGGGCTACATTTTTTCTACCATCCTTAAGTTGCTTTTTCATTCTATTGATGATTTCCTTTGCTTATGGAAGCTTTTTAGTTCAATGTTGTCCCACTTGTCTATTTTTGCCCGTATCTGTGATTTTTGTGTCATATCTAAGAAATCACTGCTAAGATCAATGTCAAAAAGATTTTCACCTATATTTTGCTCTAGAAGTTTTATAATTTTACATCTTATGTTTAAGTTTTTAATTCATATGAGCTCCTGGAAGATTCTGGGATAAAATTTTAAAACAGAGTCCTTGACATTCTAATACCAATGATTCAATATATATGCTTATCAACTCTCAGTTACTTCCCTGTTAGTTCTTTCTTTCTATTATTGGAATATTTTGCTATCTTCCCAACTCTACTAGATCAAAACTTCTTTGAAGGTAAAGATTATATCTTAGTACTTTTTGAATTTCTAAGATTTTTAAGCAGAATTCACCAAATGCTATTTAGTTTGATGTTTATTATGTTCATGTTCTGACTATCCTGGTAGATGTTTGGGATAAAAGCATAAATAAGTATTTTTGGTTTGGAATGGAAGCTCAAAATCCAACTTAGGAGTGTATGTGGCTCCACCACTTACTAACTGGTAACTTTGAGGAAGTTACTTAACCTGCCCCGCTCCCTGCCTGAGTTTCTCATCTGTTAGATAGTGCTAAAAAACAGCACACATCACAGAGGATTATTGTGAGGAGGGTAGACACATAAATAAATAATTTTAATGTAACATGGAAGAATTAAGGGGTTTGCACAATTAAGGGGTTTGCACAAGGGGCTCAGAGGAGAGGCATTTAGTTCAGTCTAAGGGCTCCCAGGGGAGGCTCCCCCCCCCCCAAAAAAAAGACTGATCAGAATTGTAAAGGCCTAATAAGTGCCAGGTGAAAAAAGATTGGATGAAAATTTGAAGAAATGAGATAAACAAAGATCCCAAAGGTATGCTGAGGTGTGATATGCTCAAGTAACTACTATCAGTTGGGAACATCTAGTGATGAGATTGTCTGCAGATAAAACTGAAAGATAATGCAGACCAGGTTATGGAGGTCTCTCTTACCCCTTCTAACCACACTGTGACTAGGTTGAAAGCTGCTGAAGTGATGGAATCTGACAAAGGCATTGATAAGATGTGAAGGATGGGAGAGAGAGATGTTGAAGATTGTTCTCAGGTTGTTCACAGGAGCAAACAATCACTGAGAACTAACCACTTCACATTCACTCTGCTGGGCACTGAACATACAAAAGTGGATGCAATATGGTCCCAGCCCTCAAAGAACATTATAACCTATTTCATTTAAACATTTAGCTTTTATTCTTGTAAAGATATTATGAAAGACTGTTATATAACTTGTGGAAATCAATACATATTATGTCTGTGTACCAGAGCAAAATGAGTTGTGCTAGGAGTCAAATGTTCTACATTGACATTTATAAGTTCTGCATACATAATTCTGAAACTCAGGAGCAAGATCTAGGGTGAAAATGTAAAGATTGATAGTATTGGTAGTTAAAATCAATGGTATGGACAGTATCATCCAACGAGAGTATCAAGAATGAAGGAGAAGGCAGAATCCTATAGTATTTTTTTATCACTTACAAAGTAAGCAAATAAAGAGAAGTATTTTCTCCCCACCAAAAAAATAGAGGCCAGGGGAATAAGAGAATAGATAGAAAAGGGAAATTTTCTTAAAATCCAGGGAAAGAATATTTTTGAATCACTGAAAAGATGTTAAGCAAGATAAAGATTTGAAGGAATTCACTGGATTTAGTCACAAAGAGATAATGATCTTTGCAAGTGTTTCAGAGTGCTGGGAATGGAAGACAAATTGGGATAGGTGGGGAGTGGTGAAGAAAATTGAGCGTAGAACATTTTTTAAATAAACTAGTTTTGAAGAAATGAAGATAGAAGGGGAAGAAGAGTCAGGTGGCAAGTTTGGTGTTTCTCTTTTCTTTTCCCTTCTTTTTAATTAGTGGTGAGATAAATATTTTAAAAAATAAGCCAAAAGAGGGAACAGTTGAAATAAAGGTGATTGAAGATATCCTAAAGAAGACAAGCCATTCCTCAAGAGAAGAGACTTTTTGTAGTTAGAAGGGGAGATACCACCTTTACTCTGATATGGGTGGGGAACAGAAGCAAGGACAGTTTTACCTTTAGCTAAGTGGGAGGTTTGCAGTATGGAAAGTTCATCCTTAGTATCTATTTCCTCTGTGAAATAGGAATCGGATTATCTGCAAAGAGTGTAAGGGTAAAGGTATTTAAATGAGTTGTGATAGTTTGAAAAATCTGCAATGAGAATGGGATAGGAAATTGATTAGGACCCATATAAAACTTTCTGGGACATAAGAAGTTCAAGAAAGTCCAATTGAAAAGAGAAAACCGGGCTTGGGTTGTGGCTCAGTGGTAGAGCGCTCACCTAGCATGTGTGAGGCCCTGGGTTCGATCCTCAACACACATAAAAATAAACAATTAATCTTTTCCTCATGCTCTTCCTCCCTGTTCTGTTCTTAGTTGTGGGAGTTCATAACCCAATTGAGTCAAATGTATGAACGATGATATATCATGAGCTTTGTTATGTTTTGAACAACCAATAAAAAAATAAAATAAAAAAATAAAATAAAGGTACTGTGTCCAACTACAATTGAAAAACAAATTAAAAAAAAGAAAGAAAGAAAAGAGAAAACCGTGAATTGGTAGAACTATTCACATGACCATGGGACTTTTTGTAAAAATGATTGATAGCTTAGATGTCACATTGATAAAGGGCTGGAATTTGCTAGGTGGATCCTATAGAATGTCAAAAGAACAGGGAGTTGGGGATTCAGCAAGAGAATTACTGACAATACGTATCATGTTGTCTGGTTAGAGAAAGAAGTGAAGATAAGGGACAGGGAGACTAGAGAGGAAATGGGGGGCTTAACAGTCTGGAGCATGAATTAGATGAAATGAAAGATCTTGAGAAGGAATCACGATCTGTGTTGTCATATTTGAGTTAGTGTTCTATCCAGGGTATGGACTCAAGAATGGGTGACTAAAATGAAGAGGAGGGGACTGCCACTTTCCCCACTGTATTGCTAGTACCTAATATAATGCCAGGAACATAATAGTTACCAAAATATATTGCTCAAAAACGGAATTAAAATGCTTTCCTTTCTGACTCCCAGTGTACTATACCAATTTCCCTCTTCCTTACATTATTTTATCCATTAATTATAATTATGGCAAATGCTTTAAAAGAAAAGTACTGCATGCTATGAGATTGTGTAATTAGGGAGTTCTGGTCTAGTCTGAGGGGTGGAGGTCAAGAAGTTTTCCTCAGGAAATGACAGTTGAAATGTAATCTGAAGAATCTGTAGGAGATAGTCTGGGTATGGAATATGAGGAGAGCCTTACCAGAGAAAGTTTCTGAGTTTGTTTTTTGTTTGCTTGTTTTTCCTTTGATGCTGGAAATCCCAGGGCCTTCTGTGGGCTCAGCACATTTTCTACCACTGAAATACATCCCAGCCCTCTGAGTATCTTGAAGTGGGAAAAAGCTGAAAGTGTTCCATCTGGATAGTAATGAGGGAGGAAGAAGGATGGGGCCGAAAGGGTAGGTTTGGGCCATATTGCATGAGGTCCTATATATGCTAAATCATGAAGTACATTGTGATCCATAAGACTCGAAATGGGTAAAGTTGACTTATTGTTGTTATTCACTTATAAGCATTCATAGAATTATAATATTTTATGGTTTTGTGATTCTACTCAAATTTGAAAGTTGAAAAAATATGTATTTGTAAAAACATCTCTTCCACCAGCCTGCTGCTGCTTTTCTCAAAGCCCATTCTTTTGGAGTGAGAAAACAAAGAAAATGTAATAACATTTTGTAAATCACTATTAAAGTGCACTTTGGTCCTGAAGAGAAAGTCTCTAGGTCTCCTTCCTCTCTGATATTTTGATTTTTTTCCTATTAGCATCATAATTAGTGTCTTAGTCCATTGGAGTTACTAAAACCTTAACTAATACCTACTAACAAAATACCTTAGATTGGATAACTTATAAATGACAGAAATTTATCTCTCACAGGATAGAGGCTAGTAGCGTTAAGGTCAAGGTGCCAGTAGATTTAGTATTTGGTCAAGTCTTACTCTCTGTTTCCTAGAAGGGGTTAAAGGAGGGACAGGTTTTCTCTAGCCTTTTGATAAGGGCATTAATCCCATTCATAAGAAGTCTGTCCTTAGGTTTCAATATATGAATTTTGGAGGGGAATATATACATTCATACCATAGCAATTAGGTTAATTAAAGCTTATTTGTTTGAATAGGGGAAAAATAAGCTTTAATTAATGGGATGGAAAGAAAGCAAACAATAGAGAAGTGACCTTCCATGGATAATAAGGATGGGAGACTCCAATAGGTAAACATTGTGAAGGAGATTTTGGATCTTGGGCTGCCTGGAGTAGCTAAAGCTCTGGGGATACTTGTTTCATAATTTGGTCTAATATCAATCTATGTAAAACCTTGGATTTTTCCAAGACAGTTAATTAATTTCCTAACCCAAGGTAAATCTTGGAGGAACTTTTTTTTGAACTGGCATGTGTATATATGTGTGCTATAAGTATTGTATGCATGAGTGTGTGTGTGTGTGTGTGTGTGTGTGCGTGTGTATGTGTGTGTGTGTGAGTGAATGTGTGCTTGTGCACACGTTCAAGCATCTGTAGCCTGAGGCAGGGAGCTTCTGTGGAAATTGGCGGCAGAGGCTCAGACCACTGGAATTTGTGTTCATAAGGATAACAATCAGGATATTACAGAAGCCAGAGTATAGAAAACTGGTCAGGATTGGCTGATTTGTGGCTAACTCTCCCACTGCTCCACTCCCACTATCCCTCAGGGATGATGATGTACAATCTAGAAGTGACTTCTTTTCAGGCTGCTTCTCCTTGGACAGGGATGGAGGTTGTCAGTGGTGGAGGTGAGTTTCCAGGTAGGGTTATAACCTGGAGAGTTTATTGATGGCATGATACCATTCTGAGAAATGAAGGTAGTTTAGTGCTTGGAACTCTCCATTCTAGTGCTTGTTCTCCTTTCCTTGAGCTCACTGGATGTTGACTCACTGGGATCTGGCCTTTGGTCTTTTCCCACTGAAGATGTTTAGACAGAATCACTGATAAACATCAGAGAAATATATACTCACAGGCCAAAGTTATGAGACATCTTAGAAGCATACTTGCTTCAAAAGAAAGCAACAACTCGGACTATATATGTCACCAGAAGCAAACATGTTAGATGGGATGGTTAACAAATATATTTAAAAAACTATTAAAAATAATGTTTATTAGTCCAGTAGTGTTTCACTAGTTAACAGGTTTATTTTGAAGCTACAGTATATGAAAATAGCATGGTATTTATTCAGAAACAGAAAAATAAATTTGGCTGAATAGAGAACTCAGAAAAGGACCTGTGTATATATGGAACTTTGATATATGATAGAAGTGATATGGCAGACCAATGGACAAAGGAAGGTCTGTTCAGTAAGTGGACTTGTAAAAAAACGGTTATCTGTATTGGAAAAAATAATATTGATCCCTACCTCAAACCATATGTAAGAACAAATTCCAGAGAAATTAAAGACTTAAATGTTAAAAGTAAATTTTATTAGAAAATGTGCAGGCATATAGGTCCTGACTTTGGGGTAAAGAAGAATTTATTAAACACAAAAAAAACTCACTTAGCAAGAAAAAAGGAAGATAAAACTGACTACAAGAACTTTCAAATATCAAAAGATATCTTACAAAAAGAAAATATCAGTTAGGAGAAGATATTCATAACATAATGAACCATCAAAGAATTAATAGCAAGAAATGACAGACAATTTGACAGAAAGTGATAAAGAAATATGAATAGGAATTTAACAGAAGACTCATGTGACTCACAAAAAATGAGATGGCTAGGCATAAGGGCAAATGCCTATAATCCCAGTGAATGGGGAGCCTGAGGCAGGAGGATCACAAGTTCAAAGCCAGTCTCAGTGACTTACTGAGACCCTCCCTAAACAATTTAGTGAGACCCTGTCTCAAAATAAAAAAGGTATAAAAAGGGCTGGGGATGTGGCTCAGTGGTAGTGCCCCTGGATTTAATCGTTGGTACTAAAAAAATTATAATAAAAAATGATGAGACAGTCAGTTCCATTATTGACAGGGAAAGGAAAATTAAAACAGCAATATATAGAGCTAAGGCTCAGTGGTAGAGTTCTTGCCTAGCATGTGAGAGGCCCTGGGTTCTATCCTCAGCACTACATATAAATAAATAAAATTAAGGTATTGCTGCTCCCAACTACAACTAAAAAATAAATATTAAAAAACCCAGCAATATATCATTTTATGCCCATTCAATTACAAAATGTGATAATACCAAATGTTGGAAAGAATGTGAGTTAGCAGAATTCCTTATACAATGCTCTTGAGAATGTAAGTGGATACAACCACTTTGGAAAGTCTGTCATTATCTAATGTTAACTATTCCCATATCCTATAACTCAGGAAATTCTATTTCTAGGTATTTACTTAAGAAAAACTAAGGTTAATAGGAAAGATGAACAAGAGTGTTCCTAGCAGCACTTTAGTAAAGATTTAACATCTGACCCTTTTTATAAAAGTTAAAAACAAATGAAATTAAACAATATAATTTTTAGGAATACAAATATGTAATAAAGCTACAGTTTCAAAAGCAAGCTAATAATGAGTGTGAGAATTAAGAAAGGAAAGGTAGAGGAATGGATTAGGGGAAGCTCTTGTTCAGTGCAAATAATTGCTAATGTTCTAATTCTTATATTGGGTGGCTGATTCACAAATATTTATATTACTAATAATCAAATATATAAGTAAGTGCATAAGGATATATAAATAAAAACAAAAGGGCCTATGAATGAAAGTATATCACAAATAAAAGATAATCTAGTCCTATGCACGTTAGTATAAAGACATAAATTAACTCAACCACATTTTATTTTTACCATTATTATTAATCCATCCAATAATCCTAGTTTTGTACTGTTATAGTCCCAGTTTTACAGATGAATTAAAGCTTAAGCGAGTTAATATAATGTGTTCAAGTGAATGAAGCTAGCATATGATAGAATTCAGAATTTGAGGGCTCATCTGTTTAACTCTGGATCTTGACCTTTAATGACTGGATTGGGCTTCCAGTCTCTAAGACCATTTCACTTACTAAGACATTCATTCACCAAGAGCAATGATTCTGTTGAGGATAGCAATCTCTCTATATATATGAAGGTAAAAGTTTACCTAATGTTGAAATATTTTGCCATACAAAGTATGCAATAGCAAGTTGAGGAATTTACATGTGTGTCACAATGGAAAATCTATGTTAAAATGAAATCACATATCATGTCATTGAGTAATAAGAATTTGAATGCAAGAGAGCTCAAATAAGAAATGCCCTGCACTGTTGGATGAGGAGTGATTCATTCCCTGAGTCTGCACAATGTTCCTCTTTCATATGCCTACACAGCAATGTACAGATATAGAGAGAATGTTCCCAAACTTTTTTGGTTGTTGTAAATTTGTTAGACACCTAATTTATTTTGCATTGTGACCTTACCCACGCACCCTGGGTCCTGGTTTCTTATTTCATTAAAGAATGAAGCTCATGCCCCCTCTACTGGTCAGCCTCATTTTGTCAGGTATGTCTTTATAAATAGGCATTCATCGATTCCTGTGGGGAAAGAATTTAATGCTTATTCCTAGTGCCTGTATTTTTCTTTCTTTCTTTCTTTCTTTTTTTGAGAAGACAGTCGGCAGTGGGAAAGATAGAGGAATATATTTTGTTTGTGTGAATAAGACAAAATGTCACCAAGAACCTGACTTGTGGGCAGATGCTATAAAACTAAACTTATACCAAAACTTTGAAGGAATGATATTAGCAGTGTGGAGATCAACTTCAGAGGCAGCATCTCCAGTCTTTGCTTTAAAGAAAAAAAACAATGTTAATTTTCTTCAATCCATCATCCAGTTAAATTTATTAAGTATTTCAAGACCTGTCTTACTGTGCTAATCTCTACCTCTACCTTTTCCCCCTCCGAAGGTGGTGTTCGTTTCTCCTTCCTGTGTTTACGCATCACATCTATTCATCAGAGTAAAATGAGGACCTCTGAGGGCAGAAATCACATTTAATCTTCTATCAGTTTCAGCCTTTAACTCCCAAATAGTGCATACCATAAGGTAAATAACAATTATGCTACTAGCTACCCCTCTCAAATTGCCATGTAAGAACAGAAACATCCCCATTCAGTAGCCCAAGGAAATCCAAATCAAAAGGATGAAAGAGGATGCTGACCACACACCAGAAGACTAAATACAGTAATTTTATTGTTGCTCCCATAATCACTATTTGACTAGAAACATTTTAGGATATGTTGATTCCCAGATGTCAAAGTTCAATGATCAGGTTCAGAAAACATCTTTTAAAATTATATCCCTTTTCCTCTGTCCCTGAACCTCTAAACTGTTAAATAATGAGAAGAGCTAAAAAATATGGTTCTTTTATTCTTTTCAATTCATGTGCTACTTGACCACAAAACCCTAAAAGTAGAAGCATTTCTGAGCATCAAGAAGCTAGGTATGAAGCAGTAAGTTTCCCTGGGTGGGCTGCCAGGATCCTTAGGCTGTGGACTTGTCTCTACCAAGTTATAGTCAGGTCATAATTGGAGAGTCCCTTCAATTTAATTTGTTCCTCAGTTTCCTTATTTTTAAAGTATAAACTGCTTTGTATGCTAACTCACTAGGTTAAGTAGATGTTGTAAATGCATTGTGCCTAGGTCTTCTTCTTACTTAGGAGTGGCAAATCATACAACATGTGCACAAATTATTAATGAGGGCATGAGTTAGTTTCTCACTCGGGCTTTCAGTACTGGCACAGCATGGCAATAAAGCTTAAGTGTTCACTCTTATAACTAGCATTGTTTTGGCTACAGGAAAATGTTTTCCCACATTTTTTGTTTTATGTCCTCAGCACAGCAGGTGGCTGAGTTGGATGCTTAAAGGTTTGTGGGTTGTGACATTTCCAAAGATGGGTCCCACACTACTTGGAAGTGTAGAGAGCATTTGAGTGATGAAAATGCTTAGGTAGGAGGAAAAAGAAAGTTATTCTTCAAATTTTCTCTTTCAACAATAATGAATCGATTTTTTCTTATTCAAGTATTGCTCTTCAACAGTACTGAATGGAATGTACCTTTTTCTCTTTTTTCTTTTGGGTGTTCATAAACTAGGATGGTATTTGCAATTGACACATGTTGGCTGAAGAATATTTTACAGTATTGAATAATTCACATTTCTCTTCAATTATGTATGTGAAGGTGTGTTAAGCTGCCATAACTACCCAAAACTGAGGGTTTAAACAACAGATATCTATTTTTTCACAGTTCTAAAGGCTGGAAGTCCAAGATCAAGATGTCAACTGAATTAGTTTCTGATAAGGTGTCTCTCCTTGACTTGTGTATGCCACCTTCTCCATGTGTTCTTACATGGCCTTTTCTTTGTGCATTATCATAGAGAGCACTCTGTTTTCTCTTCCTCATTTAAGGATACCAGTCCTATTGGATTAGAAACCTACACCCTTATAGCCTCATTTAACCTTAATTACCTCCTATCTCCAAATATAGTCATATTGGATGGAGGTTGGACCTTCAATATATGGAGGTTCAATTTAATCTATAACTAAATGAAACATGAAGCATGATATGAATTATTTTCATTGGCAACTAGCAAGACAATGAATGCTTGCTAGGTGTGGTGACACACTTCTGTAATCCAAGCAAGTTGGGGGAGCTGAGCAGGAGGATCTCAAGTTCAAAGTCAGCCTGAGCAACTTAGCAAGACCCTGTCTTAAATTAAAAAAGGATGTGGCTCAACCGGTAGCACACTCACCTGGCACCACATACAAACAAAGATGTTGTGTCCGCTGAAAACTAAAAAATAAACATTAAAAAATTATCTCTCTCTCTCTCTCTCTCTCTCACTCTCTCTTAAAAAAAAAAGGGAGTGAGGATGTGGCTCAGTGGTAGAGTGTCTTAGGTTCAATGACTAGTATACTCCCCACACATATACTCAAAGGACAATAAATTTTGAATGAAGAAATGATTTATTTTTTAATTAATTTTTTATGTTGGTGTTAGAGATTGAAGCCATAACTTTGTGCATGTGATGCAAGCACTCTACCAACTGAGGTATATTCCTAGCCCCTATTTTTATAAACTAATAATGTTTAATTAAATTTTAAAAATTAAAATTTCAGATTTAAATTTAATTTAATTTAATTAAAGTGTAATTTAAAATGTCTATATTTATTTTTATTTTTATTTTTAATATTAACAAATGATTTGAATGTTTTAGAAGAGATGTGAAGTGATAATATATGAAGAATAATTTCACATTTTTATTTTAATTTTTGCATTTAGTTACAATTTTGAAATATAAAATTATATACAGTTTGAGTTCATTTGTATTTTAATTTTAATCTTTTATATTATTAAAACACAAGTTATGTAAAAGTCTTGAGTATAACATCTTAGTGATTTTGCTAAAATGAAAATAAGAAAGATAATAGATGCTCCTCAATATTGGATGAGTAGAAAAAGTGCAATTTTTTTTAAAAAAATGGTTAAACATGGAGCTGTAGTTGTAACTCAGTGATAGAGCACTTGCCTGGCATGTGTGAAGCACCAGGTTTGATCCTCAGCACCACATAAAAATAAATAAATAAAATGAAGGTATAAAAAATATAATAACATTAAAAAAAAAGAACTGCCAAAAAGAATTGCTTGGGGTTGGGGTTGTGGCTCAGTGGTAGAGTGCTTGCTTAGCACATGCAAGGCCCTGGGTTCAATCCTCAGCACCATATAAAAATAAATAAAGATATTGTGTCCAACTAAAAAATAAATATTAAAAAAAAGAACTGCTTGTCTTATAAGAAATGGTTAAACATTATATCTTCTGCTAAATCGATTTCCTCTTTAAACTTTTGTTTCCTTAAGAAAAATAGTAGGTTGTAAGACTTGAACAAATATTTGAGAGATATAGGACTTTGGAAAAATTTTGCATTTCTTAAAACTTTTGCTTTGGGTCACTTCTCCAGATCTGGGCTTTTACACATGAACATGCTTCTCTCTCTCTCTCTCTCTCTCTCTGTGAGTGTTGTGTGCAGTTTACATTCTTTGAGTATTTCAGTGGAAAAGTTTAAGAAGCACTGGAAAACATAATTACTCTTTAGGACAAGAAGAGTTCAGATGAGAGTTTCTGGGGAGGGGCTGGAAGAAGATTCCAAGTTAAGTCTTTTGTTTGAAAAAGAGTGAGGCATTATACCATGTTGCCTGCCTTTATTGATTGGTTTTTTGTGTGTTACTAAGGAGAGCCGATCATTTATTCTGTTTCTATGTGGGATGGTTAACTGAACTCTTTTTTCCATTGCTGAGGTGATCCAACCTTGGCGGAGCTATTCATTAATGTGTTATGTTGGTCATTAGCAAAAGTGAGGGAGAGAATGTAGATGGTACAACACAATGTAATAATACTTTGGAAAAACAATGAAATGGACGTTTCTACTGACAGTGAGTAAGTAGTGCTTCCTTTATATAACTCTGTACTCAGTTTTCAGTTCCTCCAAGGCACTGTGAAATTGGGAGTGCTTCATCTTCCTTTCTGTTCCTCTGTTCTATTTTCTTCTTCTGTTACTAAGGAGAAGAGTCAGGGTGGTGAGGCAGGAAAAAAGAAACAAGAATATTGGGAGTTAGGTGGCCTGATCCTGGTCCTACATAAAGCACTAAGCACCTATGGATTTCGAGCATGTTCACTGATCTTTTCCAGGCCTCCTTTTTCTCAGGTGTAAAAAGTCAAAGTTTTCATCACTTAATGACTTCTAAGTTTCCTTATAATTCTAATATTATGGATTAATTTTGAACATTTTCCTTTACTTTTGAAACTCCATGGTATGCGAACTTAATGAGATTGAAGAAGAGTTTAACCAGGTGCTTCCAGGACACTCGTTTGGGCCAATGAGTTTCAAGCTTCTCTAAATATAACAATTTTGCCTGTAGTCCTGCTTTTGAATAGGAAATATTGGTATCAAAGATGTGATTAAAAAATTGGGGGTTGGAGTTGTGGCTCAGTGCTAGAGTGCTTGCCTAGCATGTGTGAGGCCCTGGGTTCGAGTCTCAACACCACCAATAAATAAATAAATAATTAAATAAATAACAACTAACAATATTTTAAAAAAATTTTTTTTCCCTATCTTTGTTCCTTGTAAAGCCTGAGAAATAAAAACTAAACCAGTGACAACCAGCAATCCTAGTACCAAGAATGAGGTCATTATGTGCTAGCTTTCTTTAAAAGCAATCAAGGCATATGATGGATGCTGTAGTGTGCCACTAAATACCTGTCCCAGAATGAGGCCCCAGTCCCCTGGTTGCTGGCTATTGACTCTTATTTAAGTCACTCAGTGGGTATTGCCCTAATCCAAAGTTTCTCAGCTTCATTACTATGGACATTTTGGACTAGATAATTCTTTTTTTAAAAAATTATTATTAGTTGTTCAAAACATTACAAAGCTCTTGACATATCATATTTCATACATTTGATTCAAGTGAATTATGAACTCCCATTTTTACTCCGTATACAGATTGCAGAATCACATCTGTTACACATCCACGTTTTTAGAAAATTCTTTGTGGTTGGGGACTGTTCTGTGAATTAGAAGATGTTCATCAGAATCCCTGGCTTCCACCTACTAGATACCAGTATAACCCTACTTCTGGTTGTGACTGAGAAACCAGCCTCTACCTCAGAGCAAAGTCTGTCCAAGGAAGGGGCGTGACCCTTGTCCTTGGAAAAACCCACAGAGCACTCCTAAGCACATACCCACCCTGCTGAGTTGTTTGTCTACAAATAACAGGAAAGATCTGTGGTGCCAGGTGTCCCTGACTCAGTTAGGCTAGGTGAGGACCCATAGCAACCCCCTAGCAACTACCAATCAGCATGAGACAGGGAAAATACCTGGGATGCCAGATGACCCCCCAGTAGTTTATGGTGGTTGATAACATGTTGGGAAACCATATAGTTTAGCCCATACACCCCTCGTGGCCTAAACCAATCAGTTCAAAGGAATCTCCCTCTTGTACTAACCAATCAACCCTACCCAACTTGTTCCCACCAGTGAATGTGCTAATCAATGTTAAGAGTTGTTGTTTGATTTTCCCGCGGTGTAGAATAATTTGCTGTGTGATGTTGTGACGCATAGAGTATCCCCCCAAAACCTATAAAAAAACTCACTGAACAAAGGACCAGGACTCACTCCCTGGGACCGCTGCATTGGGAACGGTTGTGAGTCCAGGCCGGAGCTTGCAATAAAGACTCTTGTGTGCTTGCATTGGATTAGGCTCCTGGAGGTCTATTGGGGTCCCATGAATCTGGCATTACATGACAACCAAAAAATACCTGTAGATGTTGTAAAATATCTCTTTGGGGGAAAAATTTATGTGATTGAGAACCATTACCATAAAATGACCAAGGTCAAAGTTACACCCTCCCTTTCCCCAGGGGCAGCCTACATTCAATGACTGTTTAATGTGGGTTACAACATTCCAAGATGTCCTAGGCCACCTCTAGCTCTCTGTGGGATTGTTGATTGTGCTGTGGCTCAACTCCTTCCTCTACTGGGTTCTAGTTTTGTTTCTTCTACAGGTGTTGGCTCATGATGTAGTCCCCAATAAATTCTTGCATTTAAATATTCAATTCAGTTTGATTCCTGACAGAATTCAGTCTGAGACAGCACTTCTAAGGGAAATGACTGATTCCATGTTGGAGATAGGAAATTTGCCATATTAAGCCTGGAACATTTTATGATACCAGAAAGTAAGGAAGCTATCTCTGAGTACTGGGGCCATGTCAAAACAATTCAGGAGTCAGCTGGCACGGTAGCCCATGCATGTAGTCTCAGTGACTTAAGAGGCTGAGGCAGGAGGATCACATGTTCAAGGCCAGTAGCAGCAACTTAGTGAGGCCTTAAGCATCTTAGTGAGACCCCCCTATCTCAAAATAAAAAAAAGGAAATCAGTGGTAGAATCCCTCTGGGTTCAATCACCAGTACCAAAACCAAAAAATAAGCCAAACAACAACAACAAAATACTATTCAAGAGTCAATTTAGAAAAATTCTCAATGGCCAAATATGGTCAAAGATGAACAGCAAGAATGATAATTCAATGGATTGTTGCTTAAATTCATAACATGAAGAAAAAAAAAGTTGCTTAGAAGATACAAGAAACTACCTCTTAATTTTGAAAATTGATAAATAAAAGAATTAAGTATTTTTTCCTGTCTCTCTTTTATTTTTTTTAATTTTTATTTTTTTTTATTGTTGGTTGTTCAAAACATTACATAGTTCTTGATATATCATATTTCACATTTTGATTCAAGTGGGTTATGAACTCCCATTTTTTACCCCGTATACAGCTTGCAGAATCACATCAGTTACACTTCCATTGATTTACATATTGACATACTCTTGTCTGTTGTATTCTGCTGCCTTTCCTATCCTCTACTATCCCCCCTCCTCTCCCCTCCCCTCTTCTCTCTCTACCCCCTCTACTGTAATTCATTCCTCCCCCTTGTATTATTTTTTCCCTTTCCCCTCACTTCCTCTTGTATGTAATTTTGTATAACCCTGAGGGTCTCCTTCCATTTCCATGCAATTTCCCTTCTCTCTCCCTTTCCCTCCCACCTCTCATCCTTGTTTAATGTTGGTCTTCTTCTCGTGCTCTTCTTCCCTAGTCTGTTCTTAGTTTCTCTCTTTATATTAAAGAAGACATTTGGCATTTGTTTTTTAGGGCTTGGCTAGCTTCACTTAGCATAATCTGCTCTAATGCCATCAATTTCCCTCCAAATTCTATGATTTTGTCATTTTTTAATGCAGAGTAATACTCCATTGTGTATAAATGCCACATTTTTTTTTATCCATTCATCTATTGAAGGGCATCTAGGTTGGTTCCACAGTCTTGCTATTGTGAATTGTGCTGCTATGAATATCGATGTAGCAGTGTCCCTGTAGCATGCTCTTTTTAGGTCTTTAGGGAATAGACCGAGAAGGACAATAGCTGGGTCAAATGGTGGTTCCATTCCCAGCTTTCCAAGAAATCTCCATACTGCTTTCCAAATTGGCTGCACCAATTTGCAGTCCCACCAACAATGTATAAGTGTACCCTTTTCCCCACATCCTCGCCAGCACTTGTTGTTGTTTGACTTCATAATGGCTGCCAATCTTACTGGAGTGAGATGGTATCTTAGGGTGGTTTTGATTTGCATTTCTCTGACTGCTAGAGATGGTGAGCATTTTTCCATGTACTTGTTGATTGATTGTATATCCTCCTCTGAGAAGTGTCTGTTCAGGTCCTTGGCCCATTTGTTGATTGGGTTATTTGTTATCTTATTGTCTAATTTTTTGAGCTCTTTATATACTCTGGATATTAGGGCTCTATCTGGAGTGTGAGGAGTAAGGATTTGTTCCCATGATGTAGGCTCCCTATTTACCTCTCTTATTGTTTCTTTTGCTGCGAAAAACTTTTTAGTTTGAGTAAGTCCCATTTGTTGATTCTAGATGTTAACTCTTGTGCTATGAGTGTCCTATTGAGGAATTTGGAGCCCAACCCCACAGTATGTAGGTCGTAGCCAACTTTTTCTTCTATCAGATACCGTGTCTCTGATTTGATATCAAGCTCCTTGATCCATTTTGAGTTAACTTTTGTGCATGGCGAGAGAAAGGGATTCAGTTTCATTTTGTTGCATATGGATTTCCAGTTTTCCCAGCACCATTTATTGAAGATGCTATCCTTCCTCCATTGCATGTTTTTAGCCCCTTTATTGAATATAAGATAGTTGTAATTTTGTGGATGGGTTTCTATGTCCTCTATTCTGTACCATTGGTCCACTCACCTGTTTTGGTACCAGTACCATGCTGTTTTTGTTACTATTGCTCTGTAGTATAGTTTGAAATCTGGTATCGCTATACCGCCTGATTCACACTTCCTGTTTAGCATTGTTTTTGTTATTCTGGGTCTTTTATTCTTCCATTTGAATTTCATGATTGCTTTCTCTATTTCTACAAGAAATGCCGTTGGGATTTTGATTGGCATTGCATTAAACCTATAGAGAACTTTTGGTAATATCGCCATTTTGATGATGCTAGTTCTGCCTATCCATGAACAGGGTATATTTTTCCATCTTCTAAGATCTTCTTCAATTTCTCTCTTTAGGGTTCTGTAGTTTTCATTGTATAAGTCTTTCACGTCTTTTGTTAGGTTGATACCCAAGTATTTTATTATTTTTGAGGATATTGTGAACGGAGTGGTTGTCCTCATTTCCATTTCAGAGGATTTGTCGCTGATATACAGGAATGCCTTTGATTTATGCATGTTGATTTTATATCCTGCCACTTTGCTGAATTCATTTATTAGCTCTAATAGTTTCTTTGTAGACCCTTTTGGGTCTGCTAGGTATAGAATCATGTCATCTGCAAATAGTGATAATTTAAGTTCTTCTTTTCCTATTTTTATGCCTTTAATTTCTTTCGTTTGTCTAATTGCTCTTGCCAATGTTTCGAGAACTATGTTGAACAGAAGTGGTGAGAGAGGGCACCCCTGTCTTGTTCCGGATTTTAGAGGGAATGCCTTCAATTTTTCTCCATTCAGAATGATGCTAGCCTGAGGCTTAGCATAGATTGCTTTTACAATGTTGAGGTATGTTCCTGTTATCCCTAGTTTTTCAAGAGTTTTGAACATAAAGGGATGCTGTACTTTGTCGAATGCTTTTTCCGCATCTATCGAGATGATAATATGGTTCTTATTTTTAAGTCTATTGATGTGGTGAATAATATTTATTGATTTCCGTATATTGAACCAGCCTTGCATCTCAGGGATGAATCCTACTTGATCATGGTGCACAATTTTTTTGATATGTTTTTGTATCCAATTCGCCAGAATTTTATTGAGGATTTTTGCATCTAGGTTCATTAGAGATATTGGTCTGTAGTTTTCTTTCTTTGAAGTGTCTTTGTCTGGTTTCGGAATCAGAGTGATGTTGGCCTCGTAGAATGAATTTGGAAGTTCTCCCTCTTTTTCTATTTCCTGAAATAGCTTGAAAAGTATTGGTATTAGTTCCTCTTTAAAGGTTTTATAGAACTCTGCTGTATACCCATCCGGTCCTGGGCTTTTCTTAGATGGTAATCTTTTGATGGTTTCTTCTATTTCCTCAATTGATATTGGTCTGTTTAGGTTGTCTATATCCTCCTGACTCAATCTGGGCAGATTATATGACTGAAGAAATTTATCGATGCCTTCACTATCTTCTATTTTATTGGAGTATAAGGATTCAAAATAATTTCTGATTATCTTCTGTATTTCTGAAGTGTCTGTTGTGATATTGCCTTTTTCATCCCGTATGCTAGTAATTTGAGTTCTCTCTCTTCTTCTCTTCGCTAGCATGGCTAAGGGTCTGTCGATTTTATTTATTTTTTCAAAGAATCAACTTTTAGTTTTGTCAATTTTTTCAATTGTTTCTTTTGTTTCGATTTCATTAATTTCAGCTCTGATTTTAATTATTTCTTGCCTTCTACTTCTTTTGCTGTTGTTTTGCTCTTCTTTTTCTAGGATTTTGAGATGAAGTATGAGATCATTTATTTGTTGGTTTTTTCTTTTTTTAAGGAATGAACTCCAAGCAATGAATTTTCCTCTTAGAACTGCTTTCAATGTGTCCCATAGATTCTGATATGTTGTGTCTGTGTTTTCATTTAACTCTAAGAATTTTTTAATTTCCTCCTTGATGTCTTCTAAAACCCATTGATCATTCAGTAACCTATTGTTCATTCTCCAAGTGATCCATGATTTTTCCTTCCTTCTTTTATCGATGATTTTTAGTTTCATTCCATTATGATCAGATAAGATGCATGGTATTATCTCTACTCCTTTATATTGTCTAAGAGTTGCCCTGTGACATGATATATGATCTATTTTTGAGAAGGATCCATGTGCTGCTGAGAAAAAAGTGTAACTGCTTGATGTTGGGTGGTATATTCTATATATGTCAATTAAGTCTAGGTTGTTAATTGTGTTATTGAGTTCTATAGTTTCCTTATTCAACTTTTGTTTGGAAGATCTGTCCAGTGGTGAGAGAGGTGTGTTGAAGTCTCCCATGATTATTGTCTGGTGGTCTATTAGACTCTTGAACTTGAGAAGAGTTTGCTTGATGAACATAGCAGCACCGTTGTTTGGGGCATATATATTTATGATTGTTATGTCTTGTTGGTGTATGATTCTCTTGAGCAGTATGTAGTGTCCCTCTTTATCCCTTTTGATTAACTTTGGCTTGAAATCTATTTTATTTGATATGAGTATGGACACTCCTGCTTGTTTCCGCAGTCCATATGAGTGATATGATATTTCCCAACCTTTCACCTTCAGTCTATGTATATCTTTTCCTATCAAATGCGTCTCCTGTAGGCAGCATATTGTTGGGTCTTGTTTTGTGATCCATTCAACTAGCCTGTGTCTCTTAATTGGTGAGTTTAAGCCATTAACATTTAGGGTTATTATTGAGATATGGTTTGTTCTTCCAGCCATATTTGTTTATTAATGCTACTAAACCTGACTTGTTTTCCTCTTTGATTATTTTCCCCCCCTTTACTGTCCTACCTCCCACTGTTGGTTTTCATTGTTGTTTTCCATTTCCTCTTCCTGTAATGTTTTGCCAAGGATTTTTTGAAGAAATGGTTTTCTAGCTGCAAATTCTTTTAACTTTTGCTTATCGTGGAAGGTTTTAATTTCATCTTCCATCCTGAAGCTTAATTTTGCCGGATACATGATTCTTGGTTGGAACCCATTTTCTTTTAGTGTTTGAAATATGTTATTCCAGGATCTTCTAGCTTTCAGAGTCTGTGTTGAGAGATCACCAGTTATCCTGATTGGTTTACCCCTAAATGTAATCTGCTTCCTTTCTATTGTAGCTTTTAAAATTCTCTCCTTATTCTGTATGTTGGACATCTTCATTATAATGTGTCTAGGTTTGGATCTCTTATGATTTTGCACATTCAGCGTCCTGTAGGCTTCTAGGATTTGGGATTCTGACTCATTCTTCAAGTCCGGGAAGTTTTCTTGTATTATTTCACTGAATAGATTGTTTATTCCTTTGGTTTGGAGCTCTGTGCCTTCCTGTATCCCAATGACTCTTAAGTTTGGTCTTTTAATATTATCCCATAATTCTTGGATGTTCTGCTCATGGTTTCTTAGCAGACTTGCTGAGCTGTCTATGTTCTTTTCAAGTTGAAATACTTTGTCTTCATTGTCTGATGTTCTATCTTCTAAGTGATCTACTCTGCTGGTAGTATTCTCAATTGAGTTTTTAAGTTGGTTTATTGCTTCCTGCATTTCTAGGATTTCTATTTGTTTGTTTTTTATTACCTCTATCTCCCTGTGAAATTGATCTTTTACTTCCTGGATTTGTTTATGTAGTTCCTTGTCAATGTGATCTTTCATTGTCTGATTTTGCTGTCTCATGTCTTCCTTGAGACTCCAGATCATCTGAAGCATGTATATTCTGAACTCTTTATCTGACATTCCTTCTGTTGCAGCTATTACCTCTTCTAAAGTTGAGTTGACCTGCATTGCTTGTGGTCCTTTCTTTCCTTGTCTTTTCATACTGCTCTCGTTTCTTTCTGCTTGGTGAAACTCTTGTGTTTTTGAAATTTTCCCTCTATTTATTTATATTGCTCTTGTATAGTTGAAAAATCTCCCTTGCAGGGCAGGTAGTGGCTGTGATCCTCCTCCAATTGGGGTGATCTGTCTACCACGCTGGCGGGCCGCTAGGTCTGCTCTGCCAGTCGGTCGAAGGTCTGCCTACCCAGCAGGCGGGTGGGGCAGCTTTGTCACTCCACAGGTTGCTGGGCCTGACCTGCCCATGGGCCGCAGGTCCGCCTACCTTGCAGGTGCGGGGGGAGGGGGTGGCTCTGCCCCTCAGCAGGCTGCTGGGCCTGATCTGCCGGTGGTCACAGTCCCGCCTACCTTCTGCTGTTGGTCACAGTCCCGCCTACCTTGCAGGCACTGGGGGAGGGGGGTGGGCCTGCCCCTCAGCAGGCCGCTGGACCTGTCCTGCTGGTGTGTCTCAGGTCCCCCTACCCTGCAGGCCCGTGGGGCAGCTCTGTCACTCAGCAGGTTGCTGGGCCTGACCTTCCCGTGGGCCGCAGGTCCGCCTACCTTGCAGGTGCGGGGGGGGGGGGGGGGAGGGTGCGGCTCCGCCCCTCAGCAGGCTGCTGGGCCTGATCTGCCGGTGGTCACAGTCCCGCCTACCTTCTGCCTTCTCTTTTATATTACATCAAATAATCAAACAGTTGATGAGAGGCAAAAACTCAAGTTAATAAAGAAGAAATGATAGAAACAGAAAATCACCATTTTGTAGTCCCTGAAGAGTTAATAATCTTAAGCAATGATCATCAGTAGCTGATAACAACTAAAAAGGAAATAGCCAGATGACCATGTACCACCTGATGGACACTATCATGCTATAGAGATCTTGTGGGAAGTTTAGGGGGCAATTAAAAAAAAGTAGCCAAGAAAAAAAGTACATAGGGCAGAATCCAGAAGAGTTTCAAACGTGGATGTTGAGTTGGCCTCTCACTGCGGAGTTGTAGATATTATTACTTTTCTGGTATTTGATGTGTGACAATATGTATAGATTATTGACAAGCAAGGAAACTCACCTGAGCTTTCCTGTCCAGAGATTTTATTTGGCTGACTGCCCACATGACTTCTCAGTCTCCAGCCATATAGAAGTTGGGATTATGTGTGACACAAAGCTTCCACACTGTATCATGTTGTCGTACAATTCAGCTTGACCCATGGCCAGTAAACACACAACACCACTCCTGTTAAGCATGAGATAGATCCAAGAGTTTAGAGGTTATCTCTCAGAATGGAGATCAAAGACCAGACCTCTTTCTTGGTAAAAGAAATGTACAAAAAAATCTGAATCTTTATTCCTTTAGATCCTAACTGATGATTTACAGGAAACAGGGATAGAGAATCTATCCTAGGGTCTTTTTTTTTTTTTGGTATTGGGGATTGAACTTGACCACTGAGCCACATCCCCAGCCCTACTTTGTATTTTATTTAGAGACAGGGTCTCACTGAGTTGCTTAGTGCCTCGCTTTTGCTGAAGCTGGCTTTCAACTTGCAATCCTCCTGTCTCAGCCTCCAGAGCCGCTGGGATTACAGGTGTGTGCCACAGTGCCCAGCCTATCCTAGTGTCATTTAATGACACTACAGCAAGTATTGCTTATGGGTAACAGGTAACACCAGGCTGATCAACTTGATACTTTTAATAAAAAATAACTGCAAGGGAAAAATGAGATTTAAAAGAAAACTATAAATTAAGCTCCAAAAGACATATTGCTTAGTTGCAACATATCTTATTTGGATCCCAATGCAAATAAACCTGAAAATGTTCACAAGAGAATTGGGGAAATGTGAATGCTAGATATTTGATGATGTTAAGGAATTATTGTCAATTATATTATGGTGATGTTTAAAGAGCACAGTTAAAGAGCATAGTAAATAGTCTTTATCTTTTAGAGAGACCTGTCAAAATATTTACAAATGAAATGACATAATGTCTGGAATTTGCTTCAAAATAAACTGGGGGGTGGAGTTGTAGTGGATAGAGTTTTGGATGAAATAAAACTGACCATATGTTGCAAGAAAGCAAAAAATATTAGGTTGCATATTAATTCATGTATTCAGGGTTGCAACTTCAAAAAATGTAAAATAGACAGCTTGTGGGGTACATGTGAACTTCAGTGGACCTTGTTTTCCTGCTAAAGTTTTTCTGTATCATTCTCAGTTACCTCCCAGTTTTCTCTAGGCCTTTGAAAGAGCAGATGTTGGCTACTTTGGTTGAAAGTTGGAACTAATATGCTTAGTAGTTGAGGATATACAGGTGTTGCACAGAGATAAATGTGTGTAGGTGAGGTAATAGAAGTTTTTTGTCTTTATTTTTCATGAGATATGTTAGAGTTTTACTAAGATGTTAAATTTAATGTGGATAAATATTACCCTGTAATATTCTGATAAAATTAATGTTTTGAAATTTAAATAAAAGAATCACATTTGCCATTTGAGCACATATCTAAATATATGTATATAATGGAATATTAAATTTATTAAGCAAAGGGAGTTTATTAGTGTTGAAGAGGAGAAAGGTAAAGATTTCAGAAAGACATTAAGCTTTGCAGACAACCTACTCTTTTTTTTTTTTTTTTTTAACAGTCTAACATTTATTTTCAAAAGAGATTTCATTTTTTAAATAGTACAAAAATAAACTGTCGTTTGTCTCAAGACATGTTTTACATAAGTTAATTTAAATATACATTTGTCTAAGGCACTGAAACATTCACACACAACCCTAATTTTCAGGTATAGTCAGCAGGTTGATGTTTGTAACAGTCAAGTTGGTTTGTCCCTCTCCCCCAAAAAACCCACCGAAAAAATCCCAGAAGTTAGCAGTTTATAAGCTTTTCGAAGATGACTATCTTCAAAATGTTTTAGGCATAAAAAAATCCCAAAGAAAAATTTTCCTGAGTTATTCCTTTAATAACATTTCTTTCCTAAGAGACACATTTTTTTTCAGTTATTTACACAAATATTGATGCTGTCTGTAATTGGTGCTTGATTTCAAAATACTAAAACCAATGTTCTTTGCACAGAACATTTTCAATAAATAATTGTTGAATGATTGAATGCAGCCACAGGTCCTTCAAAATATATAAGACCCATCTCTATGGCATATCCCAGTCAATGAGGCAATGTGCATATGAAAATTTCCAAAAGTCGAAATTCTAATCTTCTAAATATCTTAATCTCAGAATTAGGTTCCTGAAAATTTATTCACAATTCTACTTAATCCAAATCATTTACATATTTCAGAGAGGTAATCACAAAATACAACCTACTCTTAATAAGAAATAAAAGTTATTCTGTGCCTAGCTTGCAGAGATTACAGATGTTACTAAAATATACTTTTTTTGAAGTCTGATAACATTTATTTTGTGAATTTTTTTGGTCATACACTGCTGTAGTTTGGATTTCTTTTCTTATTTTTTCTTCTTATTTTTTTTTTTACTTTACTGAGGCTGTGCACATGCTAGGCAGGCACTCTACCTCTGAGCTGTGGCCCCAGATCTTGCAATCCTCTTGCCTCAGCCTCCTGAGTAGTTGGGATTACAGACGTGCATGACCACACCTGATTTTATAATTTGAATCTTGAATGTCTGCCAAAGGTTTGTGTGTTAAAGGCTTGGTTCCTAACTCATGACATTGTTAGGTGGTAGAGGAACCTTTAGGAGGTAGGGCCTAATGAAAGGAAGTTAGATCATTGGCAGTGTGCTCTTGACAGGGATATAGGGACCCTGGCCCCTTCCTGTTCTCTTCACTCTCCAGATGCTGCAATGTGAATAGCGTCCTCTGCTATGCAGTCCCACCATAACAAACAGCTCAACACAGACCCAAAAGGAACAGGGTCAATAGATCATGAACTGGGGCCTTCAAAACTGAGCCAAAATAGACTTTTCCTCCTAATAAGTTGATTTCCACATGTATTTTGTCACAGTAATGCAAAACAAATAATTTTTAAACAGAAGTCTACTTCTGAAAAGGATACAGTTCCTAATTGTTATTTGCTAGTGTATATTTTCACCATAAACAGGATTGTAATAATTTCTTATAGCTAGTCACTTATGACTTATGTTC
This sequence comes from Ictidomys tridecemlineatus, assembly GCF_052094955.1. Lineage (NCBI taxonomy): Eukaryota > Metazoa > Chordata > Mammalia > Rodentia > Sciuridae > Ictidomys > Ictidomys tridecemlineatus. The sequence goes on along the minus strand of NC_135480.1, from coordinate 95,138,857 downwards.
CCATCTTGAGTCCTCTGACAGATTTTTATAATGGCTTTTCCAAATTCAGGACCCAAGTTCTTTTATATATATATTTGTATTTGTTTTTATTTTTTTAATTTTTATTTGTTTTTATTTTTATTTGGTGCCAGGGATCGAACCTAGTGCCTCATGCATGCTAGGCAAGTGTTCTACCACTGAGCACAGCCTTGGCCCAGGACCCAGGTACTTAATAATAAAACTACTAAGAAGGATGATGGAAATCATTTGGTGCACTTGTATTCTCTGTATTGTGAGAACTGTTTGTCATTGCCCTTATTGTTTGTATTATTTTACAAATTCTCTTATGCATTGTCTTACTTTTATTCTCATAGATACAATTAGTTATTATAGTAAATTAACCCAGCCATTAAGTCTTATCATCAACAGGCAGTTTCTTCTTTTTCTTTACAATTGCTTAAACAATTAGGCAAATAGTTCAGGGATGCAGTCAGGAATGCCAGCTTTACTTATGATCAGCAACAATGCCACTTCCTGATAGAGCAGGCACATTGACAGACTTAGAAGGAATCTTAGAAGGAAGACAAGTCCAAGTTACTGAGGAAAAGCTTAGTAGAGGAAAACTGGATGCCTCATTTCCCTGTCTTGGAAGAGAAAGCTAGTTGATAACAGCTGTTCAAATGCATCTATGACACCAATGTGACCAAAGCATGATTAGGGACTATATGAAGCTTCTAGACAGAAGTTAAGCTGCCAAGCCCTGGTATTACATGGCTTTAATTTGTTAAACCATGCATTTAGGAAATCTTCCAAGTATTAATCAACACATCTTGTGTAAATGAGATTGGCCAAATAGAAAAAAAACTACCAAGTTAATGATATGAATCAGAAATTTCTGAACAAACCTGTGTTGGGTTAAATCCAAACTTAATGGGCAGGAACTGGCCAGAAGAAGGGACTAAGAAAGCAGGAATGATTCCTATCTCTGAATGATTTAGCACACTGTGTACTACAGTGACCCACACAAAACAAAATTTAAAAATTTAAAAAAAGCCCTGAAAACTCCACAAATACATGGCAGTCTTAAAACACTAAAAAAAGTAGAAATATCCTGCCTAATACTAGTCTCTAAGTAAAGACCCACACCCTTCTTTTAAGCTGCTTATAGCCTAAGAAAATTTTACTCTTAATTTTTATTTTGATGTCTATAGATATGTGATCCTCTTCACAAATATGACAATCATATGAGGAACAAAGTGGCTGTACTCTTGGTAACTTCTCATGTTTTTCTCTAAATACCTGTTGTGTTCTCATTTGTAGAACTCAGTTGTTCTGATGTGTTGTCTGCCTTGCAAAACAGCAAAAGTCAAAATTCTTCCCTTAATACTTTTGTGCCTGAGTTCTCCTTTCATACTTGATAATTGTCAAAGCTGGGAGAAAGGTATGTCAAGACCATTTACTCGTCTCTAATTTTGTGTATGTCTTTAAGTTTTCCATAGTAGAAATGAAAATAATATGTAGGGGCTACAAAAAAGTATCAAAGAGATGCTGCCGGTGCTTTCCTACACAGGAGTTAGTCTATTTTTAACTAGTTTCCAGACTTAAAGACTACTTTGAAGCTGTCTTCTGTTTTAAAGCACATGCAGCTAGTAGAAATAATGAACTCCAAAGATGGTTCTGCCTAGGATCAAGGAAAGTTATCTCTTGCTGTTGTGAAGCTGGTGTTTTCTGATCTCCCTAGTGAGGTCAGAATCCTCATTGTTGAATGGCAATGAATGGAGCTAGAATTTTCATATTATTTGCTGCATTTAGTATACATGTCAAAAAATAAATTTGAAAGCTATGGTAACTGAAAAATATTTGTTTAAATCAGTGTCTGGGAAACATATTGGCATTTGGCTTCAGGACCAACATCTTCAGCACTGATGTTGACAGATCCAGTTCATAATAACATCTTATGGCACTTATGGTTTTCAAAGTTCCATAAGTACTTATTCTGTACACCTCTTAGCACACTTTCATATTTTTGTTTCCTGAGAGGTTCCTTGGATTTATTTGACTTTGATGTGATTGTTTATTATCTATTCCTTGAAAAGAAGAAAGGACACACATTACCTTTTGTCATTTATATGCTTAGCAAATTTTTTTCTTCTTGTATGTGCAAGGCATTGTTTTAGGCATACTGGAAAAATATAAAAATGAATCAGTCATATAATGTGATCTCAATTTCAACCCAATAAGGGAGACAAGTTGTGGGCCAGGCATTGAGCTAAGAGCTGGGAATGCAGAAGAAGGTATACTTTTGCTGGGCACAGTGGTGCATGCCTGTAATCCCAGAGATTGGAGGCTGAGGCAGGAGGATCAGAAATTTGAGATCAGCCTCAGCAATTTAGCCAGCCCCTGTCTCAAAAATAAAAAAAAAAGGGAATGGAAGTATAGCTCAGTGGCAGAGTGCTTCTGCATTCAATTCCCAGTACAAAATGCAAAGCAAAACAAACAAAACAAACAAACAAAAAGGTATACTTTAAGGAGAAGGAACAGCAGATACACACAGAGGTCCTGGAATGGAAAAAAAAACTCGTGTCCCTTTTTTTTTGTGGAGGGGTACCAAGGATTGAACTCAGGGGTACTCAACCCATGAGACACATCCCCAGCCCTATTTATTTTATTTTATTTAGAGACAGGGTCTCAATGAGCTGCTTAGACCTTGCTTTTGCTGAGGCTGGCTTTGAACTTGTGATCCTCCTGCCTCAGCCTTTCGAGCTGCCAGGATTACAGGCTTGCACCACCACGCCTGCCCCCACCACAACCACTCCTTTTTTTTTTTTTTTTTTCCAGATCTAGAAATCTTCCAGGCTCTCAGAGTAGACTGGAGCCTGGAGATCACCAGGGGTTTTATGTGAAACAGAATAGCAATTTGTTGATCTGTAATGAAGTATTGTTCCAAAGATTAGAGAATGTGTTGACTGTATTTCTTTCCCCATTGTTAGACCCATGTGAGAAGCTTATGATTGTTTATAAGGTTGCTTTGTAATCCTGGCATCAGAATTGAGGGTTAGTAGCATGATTCAGAGGTTCCCAGTCTGTGATTGCTAATGTGTGCATCTCTGCAATGTGGAGCAATGGGAATAGGTTGACTAATTTGAAGGCTTTGTCCCTTAAGTAGGATTGGAAGTGCACATTGATCATTATATTTTTTTTTCTGTGATTCCCTCTTTTCTCTCCCGTGTGTGGGCCATCTGGTTCTGATTGCTACTTTTAATTTTTTATGTGTCCAATCAATTGCCAAGTCTTATTAATTCTGCTTCCTTAATGTCTCTTGAATCTATTATATATTTTCAGTTGTAGATAGACACAATACCTTTATTTTATTTTTATGTGGTGCTCAGGATTGAACCCGGTGCCTCACACATACTAGGCACGCGCTCAACCACTGAGCCACAACCCCAGCCCCATATATCTAATTTTTAAAATTTCCATTATCCCCATAATTGCTTGTCAATTCATATTACTACTGAAATAACCTCCTAAGTGGTTATATTATCCCTGTTTTTTCCTCTTTCAATCTACAACTTGGGCATAATAAGCTTTCTTTTTATTTATTTTTTAGTGCCTTTTAATAATACAGAATAATGGGTTTCATTGTGGCATATTTATACATGCATATAACACACTCTGATCATACCCATCTCCCTATTACCCTCTCTCACTTTCCTCCCCGCAACTGGCTCCTCTTCCTATTCTCTAATAGTCTCCTTTCTACTTTCATGTCATCTTCTTCTTTTCCTCCTGAATTCCACATATGGGGGAAATACATGATACTTATCTGAGTCTGGCCTATTCACTTAACATTATGATCTCCAGTTTCAGTATGATGAGCTCTTTCTTTCTTTTCTTTTACTGATAAGAGGATAGAACCCAGAGGTGCTCTACTACTGAACTACATCCCCAATTTTTTTGTTTTTTAAATTTGAGACAGAGTCTTGCTAATTGCCCAGGATGACTTGCAACTTGCTATCTTCCTGCCTCAGTCTACGAAGTAGCTGAGATTATAGGTTTGCACCACTGTGCCTGCTTCAGCGTGATGATCTTTCTGAACTACAAATCTGAACATGTGATGTCTCCCTTAAAACCCTTCACGTCTCCCCATTGTCTTTAGGATTGTATGAGTTAGGATCATGACATGAAACAGAATTGTCTCATATATTTCAAAGGAAGAGACCTTAATGAAATTATTGTGTGCACATACATAGAGTTAAGGAAGCAGACTCTGAATGGGAAGGTACCTATAGCACCCTAGTATCAAGGGGACAAGGAGAACAAATAGAGTTACTGGATTACCACTGCTGGAGGAAGAGCCAACTCGTGGAGCCTTTGTTGCAGAGGATGCAAGTACTGCTGTTGTTATTAAGGGAGTGGGGAAAATATACCATGACCCTTACTTCCCTCCTGACCACAGATGACCTGCTGCAGCTTCCCATTACTACCCATATTCTACGGCAAGTCAAATAGAACAATGGAGTTAAGTGAAGAAGTCTGCAAGAGTACACAGGAAGGTAAAAAATGAATCTGAGTGGGGATTTGGTGAGATATGACAAAAGACAATCAGCAGAGGGTCAAAGTCCAAATTCCTTATTCAGGCTTATGAATCCATTCGTGATCTAACTCCTTCTTATCTCAGTCTTGTCTTTCCATCCCTACCCAGTATCCTGAGTTCAATCATTCTGACCTGTTTGAAATCCTCCATAGGTGCCATGTTCTCACCTCCTCTAGAATTCACTGCATTTTGGGCTCACCCATTGTCTTATTATATATTGCATTATCAAAATGTATTTCATTGACTCAATCTGGCATTTTATTAGACTTACATTTTATAGCTTTCACAAGGGTAGAAACTTGATCTCATTCACCATTTCCACATCTCTTGTATTAAGCACAGTACCTGTTATATAGCAGGTGCTTAATATGTATTTGTTGATTCACTGAATGAATATATTGATATCATTTGTTCTGAGCAACTACAGACCTATAGTCAGACTTCACTTGAAAGTCACTCTCAAATATCTTGGAGACACTTTTTCAGTCACAAGTCATTGTCCAGGTACAGATTGTTTTCCATAGTTAGATGCTCAAGTGGCACCTTTATTTCTAGGTCCCAGGCAGTACTCTGCTGCTGGTCCACACAACGCTTATGGGCAACAAGTACTGAGAACCAGGAGAATGACAGATGTAGTTAAGGGCTAAAGGACTTTAAGGAAGAAATGCTCTTAACTGAGTCTTGGCAGATGATTAGGACTTGTCACATAAAGATGTAGAGAAAGGACGTTCCAGATTGAGGAAAGAGGACAAACAAAGAAAAGCAATGGGAAAATATGTGCTGGGTTTGTGCAAAAGTCTTGATTAGAATTAGGGGAGTGGTAGTGAGTAAGGTCAGGGAGTTGGAAAGATCAGGAGGCCACTGGATGCTGGGATAAGAAGCTCAAACTGGATTCTGTGCAGTGTGCATCTAAATAACAAAAAGGGAGAGACTTTCTAAAGCAAAATGGTTTTATTTGGGAATGAGCAGGGAATTTGCAAATCTGGGGGATGTGTGCTATGCTGAATCATAGAGATATCTGGGGAAGTAAAGGAAAACATAGGTTTTTAAAGGTAGCTGAGGAAGGCTACATAAATTATTTTTGCAATAATTTGGTTATAAGGATCAATTACAATTACAAGGTGGGGTATCAGTTTACATTTCAACAGAGAGTTGTTGAGTGTACATTCTCACAGAAATGGGATTTTTTTTTGTTGTTTGCTTTTTTTTTTTTTGTGAAAGACTGCAGTAACCTTCGTGCAAGCTTGTAGTTTTCAGGGAGATCTTATAATAGTTTTTATAATAAACATGTGTGCTTGGGAGCTTTCCCTTTAAGGTCTTGTGATTCTATTTTATTAGGTTTCAACTTAAGTGATTCCAGTTTGATTCTGATGACTTTCCCATTGATTTGTTGATGATTTTAGATCAGAGGGAAAATCCTGGGAAATCTATCCATTTAGGAAAAGTATTGTAGCCTTACAACTGCCTATATTGAACCTATTACTAAAGTGATTGGCCTATAAATCCACAGTGTAGGCTGAGCTGACGTCTTGTATCATCCTCTTTCTTCCTCTTGGTTTCCCTGTTCATAACCTTGGCAACTCCTAACTGATGATATCTCTCCCTTTCCAGGAACAGAACCTTAGAACTCAGGAGATGATGAACATTTCATGAGCATATCCAACAGAGGAGACATTTACCATTATATTAGTAAAAAAGCAGAAAAATATGAAGTTATCTTGGGCAGGATGGAGAAGAAGGACAGATTGATAGGAAAAAAGAGCTGATCCCAAGATGCTAAGAGCATTTTTGTTGTTAAATGGCTCAATGATCTTGAACGAGCTATTTTGAGCAAGTTCCTTTCAAGAAATAAAGGAGGAGGAAAAAGTGATCTCTTGCAAAATGAAAGAGGCCAGTTTCTTTCATGAACAAAACAAAACAAAGAAAATCAGTCTTTCAAAAACATAAGCTGGCTAGTTGTTTTCTAGAGCACAGCAGCTTCCGAGAATGTAACTATTTATATTGGATCTTGGACTTTGTGAACGAAGTATTATTTCATAGAAGCTGATTTGATCTTTGCATTTTTATTTATATCTGATTATTTTGTAGATATTGAGATTTTTGTTAAATTTCCATGCTGAATATTTCTAGAAGCAAAATAAGTAAAATTGAAAGGGCAGTTGGGATAGTATAAAATTAATCCTGGCTGTGCTTGTCTGGAAATGTTTTTCATTTCATGTAACACATTGATGGCTAGATAAGTGCAAGGGACTGCTCTAAGAGTTGGGAGCCTGAGGGTGAATAGGTGAATTGGTTCCTGTCTTTGGATGGCCCATGGGACAGCCATGAATTCTAAGGTGAGTCAGACTATGAAGGATGCTATAATAAGGTGTATGTTGAGGGCTGTAGGAGAAAACAGGTTAGTATTTTATAGGAGCTTGGGAAACTTCTATGGGTAGGTGGGACTTTTGGAAGTCTCTTGGCCAGGTGAAGGGGAGGAGGTAGGATAGATAAGATTCTTCTTTCTATATGCAATAGCTACCTCTTTGCTGTATGTTGATGGTGACATGTAATATAAGGTGACATTTATTTCCAGGTGTCCCCTCCCAGCTGGATTGCGAGCAGCGTTAGGGCAGGGTGGTATTTATCATTTTGTCTACAGTTTTTGAGACTCAGAAGGCACTTAAGAAACATGTGTCAATGAGAAAATGGTATGTGCATAATATGGAGAAGTCTTATTTGTGGAATGATTTTTGGAATATGAAACAAAAACAAAAAAATTCTCTACTGGTTGGGTAATCTTGACCCTTCCATAAAAATAATATCCACTTTGCTGAGCAATATTATTATGAGGATTTAAAAAGGAGGTGTTTGCAAAAGTACTGATTCTCTGTGAATTAATATCCTGTCTAGCTCATCATACCCCAGTCCTTGACAGGGAGTTGATGTTTGATAAACTAGTTTTAGTGTTCTTTCCATGTCATATTATTATTATTATTTTGGTACCAGAAATTGAACCCAGGGGTGCTTAATCACTGATCCACATCCCCAGCCTGTTTTTTATTTTTTATTTTGAGACAGGGTCTCACTAAGTTGCTTAGGCCTTCACAAAGTTGCTGACGCTGGCTTTGGACTTGTGATCCTCCTGTCTCAGCCTCCCAAGCTGCTGGGATTTCAGGTGTGTGCCACTGCACCTGGCATATTATTATTTATGTTAGAAACTCACCAGAGTTTCTGAGCCTTTGTCCCTCACCCTCAACAGACCTTCCCTCCTCAATAGGAGGGAAGACCTACAATTCTTTTCTTCTTTCCTATTCTTTTTATTTTTAAAAATTTCTAATAGAAATATATGTAAAAGCAAGGAGAATAATACAGTGGACGTTCATGTCTCACTTATTTGAGGATATTATCAAGTTTGTTAATCTTCTTTCATTATCCTCTTACTGTTTTTTCTTGTTGGCATATTTTAAAAGAAATCTCTGAATCATGTTATTGTACATGTTGTTAGCCAATAAGACATATTTTTAACAAAACCACTCCACCTTTATCATCACCTCAATAGAAAAAAGACAAATCTTCTATTTTATACTCAGTCCATGTTCAACTTTTTCCAATTGTCTAGAGATATCTTTTTTTTGATAGGTTTGTTCAAATAAAGATCTAAACAAGGACGTGTGTTTATAATTCCTTTTAGTTAAAATTCCAATCCAGGAATTTTAGTTTAATTTTTGTCACACAGCATACATGTTCTTGACCCGGGTTCAATCACCACTACACACACACACACACACACACACACACACACACACACACATACTAACTCCCAGTCCAACCTGGGGATGGTGTCTATTGTGGAGGAAACTTGTGGCATTATCTTAAGGGGGCCGTTTGAGGCCATCCTGGCAGGTAATAGCCTGTCCTCTTTTTTCTATAGTATTCACAGAAGAGCCAATTCCAAATCTACCTAACTGTTGGCAGCACCTCAGCCTACCCAACAGGGTTCAATCTATTTTTGAGCCTACAGAAAGGAAGATTTGTGGTGAATGGCTGGCTGGGTATGTTCACTTGCTATATCACCCATTTCATCTCAATTTATTAACCTCTCTTATTTATTGCCTTGGGGATTAGGGCTAAGGTGTAATAGTAAGGAGGTGTGTGGGTTTAGGGAAAGTTCCTCAGCCTTAATCCTACATAGCTGATTTTTAATAAAACTAGTTAAAAATTCTAGATACTAACAAAGAAAAAGAAACACACCAATATCCATTTTCTCTGCTGCCTTCCTGTTCCCAGCTTCTGAATGTTCAAATAAAAGTGACTGAATTATATGCACTGAGATGAAAAGGAGGTTTTTCATAAGTTGTTATACCCAATTTTCCAACCAGCAAATAGAAATAGAGCCCTCTGATAATAGGAACTAAAGCCCTCTGATAATAGGAACTAACACACCTATATTAGTTCCTTACAACATGTGGCCGAGGGACTCAAATTCACATCTGGGCCTCCAAACCCTACCCCTGACCTCGTGATCATGTGGTCTCTCCATGAGCATCCCAAGGAGTGGAGACCTTATAGGGTTCATTGTTTGCAGGTATCCTGTGTTTCGTGGAAAAACCTGTTCCCTAAACTTTCCAGTCACAGTTCAAGTTTCACACTCAGTCCCTTCACAGAATGTCACAATTTGGGGGGAGAGACAGGAGATATAAATCCATGATAGTTTAAAAATGACCTTTAATTTGAAGTAAAAGCAATCTTGTCTTAGTACAGTTAGATTAAAAGTGTACAGAGCTAATAATACCAGCTAATATTTAATGAACATTTACCATGCATAGTATTAGTTTGTTAGAGAATTCATTTTGCCACAGAAAAGTAGTACAACTGGGTAGGTTAAACAAAAGAAATCTATTTCCTAACAATTCCGGAAGCTAGAGGTCCAAGATCGAGGTGTTGACAGGATTGGTTCCTTTTGAGGGCTGAGAGAGAGTCTCTTTCATATCTCTCCTGTTTTTGGTGGTTTGCTGGCAGTCTTTGGTATTCCTTGCCTTACAGAAGCATCACTTTGATTTCTGCCTTCATTCCCACATGGTGTTTTAATGACTTTATCTGCAATGACTTTGTTTCTATAAAGGACTTTCATACATAAATTTGGCGGATTTGCACGGTTCAACCCATAACATGTACCAAGTGCATGGCACATATTTTGTAATTTTTATTCTCATGGCCTTCCAGATAGGTACTATGACTTTCTTTAGAGATAAAGAAACTGAGGCTTAAATAATGAACTAGTTGGTTCAAGATTACACAGCCAGTAAGTGACAGAAGTAGACCTTAGGACCTAGATGCCCTGATTCCAGAATCCAGAATTTTAACTACTTCATTATAGTGTCTTATCTTTCCTTATGTCCTTCCTCCACTTCTCTTTTTGGTTGCAGGGAGTTACATGCCAAAATCTGAACGTTAAAATTAGGTAAAATTTCTATGGCATCCTGACATTGCCACCTGGTGGTGTAAGCAATTAAAGCAGCCTCCAGCTTCCTGGCAGAGTTGCATCACAGGAATTGATCACAGACCTTTCCCTCTAACACAACTACACTATCAAGCAGTTATAAAATCTACTTGATCTTGTTTTAAACCAAACCAGGGCCTATAAAATAGAACAACACAAACTTTAAGACCCTGATATAAAGTTTGCTGATTAAATGTGATCATAGAAATTTTGAAGTATTTCTTCAGTAGGGTAATAAAATGTAATAGATTCATATTTTTTTGAAACCTCAAACCTGACCTTATTCTATTTCAGAAAGCTTACTCTGATGAATCATTCTTGAAATTATTTCTGCTGTCCAAATTCTGGATTAAAAAATAAGATTACTTAACAATTCACTGTTCAAAGAAAGAAAGAAAGAAGGGGCTGTGCATTGTTGCTTCTTCATCTCTGGGTATGCGGTTTCCTAGGTCTTCATCTGGTACCTCTATCTCCACCATTATGTATGTCTTAGAACAAGTTCAGAAGTCATATGAGCATGACATGCTTTATAATACTTTGTGAAAAAGTCATATTGAAATAATTTAAGTTCTGGAAGACACTATGAAGTTTTTTTGTTTGTTTGCTTTCCTAGTCTAGCTCACACAATGGGAAAAATGGGAAATCTTGGAGGAAGGAATCTTGGAATTTGCTTTGGCAGGGGGATCATCGTAGTTCCTTGTAGACTGCCAGGACTTGGCAAAAGGAAGGTTTGAGAAATATGCCTGAGCCTGGAGATAGGGTGCTGGTTGATAGCTTTATTAATGATTCATGTTTGTTTTGCATCAGAGGCTCTCAGGTGCCCTCAGTCACAACATCATAACAAACTGGTGTGTTGAACTTAGATGCAAGGAGTATTGTAACCAATATATTACCAGTGATTATAGTACCAATGCTTGCAAATGCTCTTCCTTAAAGTATTTCTAAGAGGAAAAAGTTGCAATTATAGTACAATGAACACTCCCTCAAATCATCTGAGAGTACGTTGCCAACCTGATATCCCCTCATCCCTTAATACTCTAATGTGTGTTTCCTATAGACAAGGACATTCTCTTAGATAACTGCAATACAACCATCAAAATAAAAAATTCTTATGCTATATCACTACCATTTAATCCTCAGGCTCCATTCAAGTTTTGTCATGTGTTATTTCACAGAAAATGGATCTGGTTCAGAATCAGGTAGTGCCTTTTGTTGTCATCTGTCTTTACTCTCCTTTAATCACAGCAGTTTCCCAGTCTTTCTTTGACATTTATCATTTTGAGACTTAAAGTCCACAAGCCATTTATTTTGTAGAATGTCTGTTAATTTGTTTTTGTATGATGCTTCCTTGTCAATAGGTTGTGTACTTCAGCAGAAATACCACAGATGTGATGCTGTGTTCCTTTCACATTAGATGCTATGGTTTCAATTTGCCCCATTATTGATGATCTCCACATGGATCATTTGATTAAGGTGGTGTCTACCTGCTGTGTTGCTTTGGTAATTAATGAGCATTTTGTGGGGGAGACACTTTAAACTGTAAATATCTCATTCTTCATCAAAGTTTCGATTTGCTCATTTATTATTTTATATCAAGGTGGGCTCATGATTTTCATTTTATCTGATAGGTTATATCCTATCATTATAATTATTGATTTTGATGCTGAATTATCCCAGTTAACCAGAGTGGGCCACTATAAGCAGACTTCTGTGATCTACTGATATATTCCCCTCTTTCTTAAATACTTCCTTGTTTTCTGCCAGCAGAAAAGTTCCCAAACCATTTTTTTCCACATTTTTAAACATTTAAACAATTTTTGATTAACATATAACAGCTGTACATATTTATGGGATACAGTGGGATGTTTCAATGCATGTATAAAGTATGTACTGATAAAGTAAAGGGAAATTAATATTTTCCATCTTCTTACCATTACTTTGTGTTTGAAGACTTCCAGCTCCTCTGTTGCAGTTATTCATAAAATATACAATAGGTTATTGTGAACTTTAGGCCCCTCATTATTCTGTAGAACACCAGAACTTATTACTTCTATCTAATTGTAGCTACTACCCAAGGCAAATCTTGTATTTTTCCTGGTTCCATCCTGCAATCAGCCATTTTTTCAAGAAGTTCTGGTTTCTTTTAGTGGAGAATGTACATACATAGATACATATGTGTATCTATACTTGATATAGAAAGCGAAGAGTTGAAACCCATGTTTGTAATTTTATCTAACATCATGGGGTCTAATTCTAGTCTTCTCTCTATCCCCAAGATACAGATGTCTAACTTTCTCTCATGTTGGCTTTAGGTTGTAACTATTCAGGAACAGAAAAGAAGGGAAGGGAAAGAAAAGGGCAAATAGAAAGAGCTGAAAATAATTAAAAAAAAACAAATTATAGCAAATTCTCTTTCACTCGTGTCTGATATATTTCTTTTCCCCTCTAAAATATAAGCCCTATAAATTGGAGTCAATCCATATTACTTATTGCTATATGTCTAATACCTAGCATGTCTCCCCACAAAAGTAGACATGTTTAAATTTTTTCAAATAAATGAATGAGTGAATATAGTATAAGAGAAAAAAAGAGCCTCACAGCTACCACATTTGGCAATGCATATAACATATAACTAGATTCTACAAACCTCAGCCATAAATCCAGCTGTGGGCCACATTCTAGTACAAGGCACATGGTGGGTATTCAGGAAATACTTGTGGAGTAGACAGACCACAGGGGTTATCTCAAACATACAATTCATCTGACATGTTTGTCACAATGGAGGAAAAAGGTCAGGAACTGCTATTTTGTTTTACTTATTTATTTATTTTTGTGGTGTTGGGGATCAAGTTCAGGATCTTGTGCATGCTAGGCAAGCACTCTACCTCAGCCCTAGGGGAATTACCATTTTAAATGATAATACAGGCTTACTAAATTTTTAAATAATCCTGGCCTAATGAATAAGCTGTTGTTCAATTTGAACACAGCGAACACTTAAGAGTTAGAAGATGTTTATTACATAAGTGAAGTGCAATTATTAGAGGTAGAAATGGAGTTGGATAAATATAAACTTGTACATGTGAAGAAGAAAAAAGGAAGTGAATAATTAAAATATAGGCTAAGACTTACTGTGTGTAAACAGGTAGAAGAGATCTGTGAGTCCTGACAGAGATAACACACTAATGATAAAGGGAAGATGCTAAAGAGCAAAGGGCCTGCTCTGCTCATAACTTGATTGCCTTTATAGGTTGAGAATGGCTCTTCACGAAGCCCTAAATAACTCAGCAAGACCCTGTCTCTAAATAAAATACAAAAAGGGCTGGGGATGTGGCTCAGTGGTTGAACACCTCTGATTCAATCCCTAGTACCACTGGTATTAAAAACAAAAGGCTCTACATTTCAAGTTTTGTGACATAATTAAAATAAGTTGTTAACATAATTCAGTAGCTTCTAGTTCCTAGTGGCTATGCTTCCTCCTTCCTAGGTAGCAGGAGGCCTTTTCAAACTAAAATTGTTCATTTACCTCCTCCACCTAGGAGGCATGTAAAAAACAGGTCCTACAAATTTTTCATCTGAAATATTTAGACAATTTCACATCAGTCTGAAAGAATCATTGTGCATCTATCTATTCAACAAACATTGGTTGCATACTCTGAAAGGTGCTGTCATAGGTTGCAACAAGTAGAATGCAGAGGGGCAGGTAGAGTTGCTATCCTCATGGAGTTTGCAGCCTTGTAGCAGGGGATAGTGGGGACACAGTAGAGGATAAAGAGACAGGTTTTATAGTAACCTGTATGAGGCAAAGTGGGAATTTGGACATTTTAGAGCAATGAATTAGTCCTTCAGACGGCATGCTGCTCACTGCTTTTGCTTCAAATGTTGTAACTCCACAAAACACACTTTCAGAACAGACAGAAATAATATTTTTGTTATCCACCCTGTTCTCTGACTCACTAGGGCAGATAGTTGGACAGCGGTTACAATTCACTGCATTTGATACTGCTGATCCAGACTAGTTAATTGTCTAGTTTGGGGCTCCATATATGAGACATAATTGCTAGACTATTAAAAATAATTCCTAAGAGGGAAATGGTTAAAATGATAAGATTATTAAGTTGATAGAGAGAGGTTGCTGGTGATTTAAATAATGGCTTTCAGATTTTTGAAGTGTATATGACTTACTAAATTACATGACTGATATCAGGCCTTTGGTCTCAAATCCAGAAACTTTTCTCTGGATTTGAGACCAAAAGTATTTGAAGTAGTCATATAGTCATGTCCCCCCAACCACCAAAAAAAGTAGGATTTTTATCAATCTTAGTAATATGTTGATGCTATAGTAAAATGAATGTGCAAATAAAACAACGTGTATTATCAGGGCTGGGATCACAAATAAGTTTAGAAGCATAGACACAAATTTCATTTTTAGTTTTTAAAGTATTTCCAAGTTGAACATTTCTAAGTTTAGATGTCAGGAGAAAAAAAAAAAAAGGTCCCCTGAGGCCACATGCAGAGGAAGGGCTGTAGACACAGACTGACTAACATTCTGTTTCCTGCTTTTTATTTGATTTTATTTTTTGAGTAAAAAAAAAGATATGAAAATTGCTGATGGGCAGGCCAGCCTGGGGCTACTATACTTGGACTTTGAAAAGATGCTGTAGTCTGTCTCTTTGTGATTATGTGTGCTGCTATATAGAGCAAGAAAAACAGAACCTAGAGGTGGGCTCCCCATGTTCTACAGCTACAACCTCCATTTTTGTCAAAGTACTGTTTCTTTAACTGACAGTTGACTGACATTTATTGGGACACCACTATGTGCCAAGGTGCTTTTTAAAAAATATTTTTATTAGTTATTGATGGACCTTTATTATTTTACTTAATTGTTTATATGTGGTGCTGAGAATCAAACCCAGTGCCTCACACATGCTAGGCAAGCGCTCCACCTCTGAGCCACAATCCCAGCCCCCAAGGTGCTTTTTCATAAGGTCCAGCTGGGTGAGAAAGAGACTGGGACAAGGGATAAAGCCAGAACTTGGGAACCCAACAGGGGTTAGTGGGGATCACATGCTCACCCCCAGGACCTGATCTGAGCATTTTCATAGACATTCTGAGTACTTCCCTTTATAGAAAATAGGAGAATTTTCTTCTTATATATTTTCCATTCTTATCAGTTCAAGTTTTTTTTTCATGTGTCCTAGTAACCATATATTTCATTTTCTACCCATCTGCATTCCTTGCTCCTCCCCATTTGGTCAGGGGAGAACTCATAAATGTCATTGGTCACAAATCCACTTTCCACACTTGCCATAGTCACAAACCCGCTTTCTGAAGGGTTCACAGCTATGTTGTCATAGTCACAAGACATGTTGTCAGGAGTGGCTTCTCCTGAACACACCCGGAATGAAATGTTCTTCAGGTCTGGCCGGGGCTCAGCTAAATCGGCTTCACTTTGTTTTCTTATGACGTTGTAAACCTCTAGGTCTGGGCTGTGTTCTTGGTGAGGAGAGGGCCAGATGTTGTGTTTTCCTTTTATGCTAGGGTCTGCCTGTTCCCTTGTCCTGGGAGGGGGAGAAACAGGGTTGAGTATTTGAAACCAGACAATTGAGGTGCTCCCCTGAGAACATCTCTGAGCTTCCTGAAAGCAGGAGGAAGTATACCCTGGTGGTTCCTCAAAGTGTACTTCTTACTTACCAAAGCCTACAGGCCAGGGCTTTGGGGAGAGAGGAGGACAAACCAGGAAAGTGTTAAGTTCAAAGCAATTATGTATATGTCATTCACTGAGGCCAGAGAGTGGGACACAGGTTTCTATCCTGGGCACCCAGAGTCCTGGGAGGGTCCAGGGATAGAATTTGATGGGCAAAAAATGTCACTCTTTTCAAAACTCATCTATAAGTGAAACATAGCATGGCCTTCCATGATGAATATAGTTAATAAACCAGAGTAGAATTAAATATATCTTTGACTTGATCAACAACAGGAATCATAACTATTTTCATATCATATCACAGTTATCATAGTTGCTTCATCTCAACTTCAAAATTATAATAATTATACCCATCACTAAATAAAGAGCAATTAATAAAAAGCACATGAAAATGCTGTGTCATGTATTCATTTTTGGAAATATTTTTGCTAAACAATATAAAAGTCTAATTGTTTCCTTTGCAACCCAATGTAAATTTTATGCATTTAAAAATTTTGTTCTGGGAAAAGGACCACAGGCTTCACCAGACTGCTACAGGGGTCTATGGCACAAAGAAAGGTTAAAAACCCTTGGAGAGATAGACTCAAGCATGAGTTACTATTCCCAAATCCTGGCGAGGTGCTAAATAGATAAAGAAGGGAAATGAAGAATCAACTGCAGAGTAAGCAGTTGAAAAACATATTTGTAATTTTTGAACTGAATTCTACTTTTAGATAAAAACGATCAGAATAATGGCTGACATTTTTGAGTACTTATCAGATGCCCACTCTGCATGTATTCATTGCTTTGATGCTTGTAATAAGCCCTTAAGGAAGTTGAAAAGTTGTTCATCAGAATCTTACTAATTAGTTTCAAATTGGTCATCAAAGGGAGCCAAAACTTAAATTGAACCTTTTTCTATCGTAAATGGGAATACTAGCCTTCTATGAATCTGGGAAATGATCCTGGGAAATGAAAAGGTAACTGAGAACAATTCTGTGTGCCTAAAAATAGGGACACTGATCCTGCCTGCAAACAGAGGTTGTCTATACTATCTAGTGTTTTGAACCAATTTACTTATATGCAATCAATTTTTTAAAAGTCATTTAAAAGGAATTTGGCTCTTTCATTCTGAACGAAGTGGCTCAGTTTCAGAGGCTTACCAGAATGCTTGGGAACAGTCATTCTTCACATGGCCTACCAGTCATTCCTTACTCAACACACTTTTGGAACCAGGACCTATATTTGTGAGAGCACTTTTGCTGGGTAATATGTGGGTACACAGAAAGTGAATAACATAGTTTCACTTTTCAAATTGTTTAAAATCTTCCACATACTCCAAAATAAAGAATGTAATATCACTCTCTTAATCTCTGAATACTCTGAGCTGCCAGATAATTTACTCTCCAATCTACAGTGTCCATTCTCTTGGGGCTTCTGTGACTTTTAATGAAGTAAACAGGGCAATATCCAAATATTCACAATGACAGAGACACAAAGGTTTACATAAAGAAGGTTTTACTTGCCTCCTTCTGTAGATCCAAACCCAACATATGACTGTGGTGACCACAAGGAGGAGGAGAAGAGGAATGCTGGGGATTAGGATGTAGGCAAGATTCAAGGAAGCTTCTGAAAAGAAAAATAGCACACTATCAGCATTGGTGATTTTTTTTTTTTTTTTGGCATGTGTGTGTGCTTCAAACCTGACTTCAAAAGGTATCATCAAGGGGCTGGGGTTGTGGCTCAGTGGTAGAGTGCTTGCCTAGCATGTATGAGGCACCAGGTTCGATCCTCAGCACCACATAAAAATAAATAAAAGAAAGGTATTGTATCTATTTACAACTAAAAATATATTTAAAAAAAATTTTAAAAAGGCATAACCAAATACAGGGTATAACCAAATATAGGGTATTCCAGAGAGCACATTCCTAGGAGGTACATGTAGAATTACCCAGTTAGTAAAGCATCTTCTAGTTTCATTAAATATTTCCTTTTTTTTTGAGAGAGAGAGAGAGAGAGAGAGAGAGAGAGAGAGAATTTTTTTAATATTTATTTTTTAGTTTTCGGTGGGCACACATCTTTCTTTGTATGTGGTGATGAGGATTGAACCCGGGCCGCAAGCATACCAGGCGAGCGTACTACCGCTTGAGCCACATCCCCAGCCCCTCATTAAATATTTTCTACCTGTCCTTTTTACCCTAAGTAATAATCATGAAAATAATTTTAATTTTTTGAATCTTGCAAATACTAAAAGGGTACTTTTTATAATTCAAAGTGATTATTTTTTGGAGAAAAGATATTCTTTCTTCCCTTGTCCTTCGTAGCAAAGCAGAGACTATTGGTGCAGTATTGATGCCTTGGCCTCTGAGAGCAGCCATGGTAGTTCCCAGTGTAGGGGTTGGGGAGAGGAAACAAAGAAGAATCCAGTCAAAAGTCCTGGGGTCATTATTGCAAAACAGAAGTTCACAGAGCACACAAATTAGACTTAAATGCTTCCCAACATTTCTAACTAAGACCAACTGGCTTCAGTTGGGTTCATGAGCAGCAACTATGAAATTCTCTTAGAGGTCTTCTTTTCTGTACCTTTTAGTCCTTTAAGACTTAGAACCAACAATAAGGTTTTGTGAGGAAGCAAGAATTTTAGACTAACTTCCTTCCTGTTCCCACTGATCTAAGATTCCAGCCATCCAGTGGCTATTACTGTTTTTTTTTTCCCCCTGTGAAGCTGCAAACCTGACAACCATCAAAAACCAAAACCAAAATACTCCAAAATCCTCTTTAAGTATCACTATAATATCAAAGAGCAATAAAAATGCCATACACCTTTGCATAGCATTTTATTTTTTTTTCTATCACATATGACGTTTGTTGTATCATAAAAAAAATGCCCCTGGTTCCTGGGAGGGAGGGTCTAAATACTTGAATTTCCCAAGTAATAGAATTGACTTTGTTATTCATGAGCATCTTGGATGGTACTAGAGTTTATTGTAAGGACCTGTCCAAGACAGTGGTGGCAGGTATCTGTGGGGGGCTGGCCACACAAGAAAACTGGACAAGTGATTTTTGGGTGGGGGCTCTGAGCCTGATGACATCAGCCTGACCTCCTTTGGAGACTGAGTTACACCACATGACTGGTGATAAGATCTACCCCACCTAAGTAATCAATGAAACTCCTGTAAACACCCCCACACACACACCAAAGATCAGTGGAGCTTCCTGTATACATCAGTATGCCAGGAGAAGGATGATACATTCTGATTCCACTGGGAGAGAACATGGAAGGGCCCAATTAGAACTCCTTTAGACCTCACCCCCATGTTCTTTTCTTTGGCTGTATCCTAAGTAATAAAATGCCTAAGTATGTACAGTGTTTTCCTGAGTTCTGTGAGTTGTCTTAATGAATTTTTGAACTTGAGAGAGGGTTGTAGGCACCCCTGGAATTGTAGCCAATTGGTCAGAAGAGATGTGACCTGAGGATCCCTAAACTTGTGGGTAATGTTTGAAGTGAGGGCAGTTATGGACTGTGCCTTTAAGCTGTGGGGGGTGGGGGGAGTCTGTGCCAACTCAGATGGTTAGTGTCAGAACTGCAACATTCTATTTCATTTTATGGACACAGTAATGTTCCCAGGTAGCTAAGAAAAATATTATTACTTCTATTATGCAAATGATTACACTGAAGCACAGAGAACTTAAGTGTTTTTTTAAAGTTGCCCAGTAACAAAAACCCAGATTTCCTTCTTGAAACTCAGTGTGAGGGTGAGGTTGAAAGTCCATTAGCACTCCAATTTATCACTCCATTTTCTTTTACCTTTTATGATCTTTTTAAATGTTTTGGTCCATTTCCTCTATTTCAAAGATGGCTATTAATCACAGGTGTTATGTATTGTGGTGCAGGTCTTTCCGCTCTTCTGTCTCTGTATCCATTCTCTCAGTCCCAGCCCTATCCCACCTCTAGCCTAAGACCAAGGGGCTTTGTCTTCCTGCAGGTCTTTTACTTCCTGACTAGTCTGATCTCCTCAATTGTCTTATGATAGCTCTATTTGCATATTTCACTGATGAAACCTAACCTTAAATACAGTTTTGGCAAAGTCACAGATAACCGTCTAATTCCATTTTTAAGGAGCTGTGGGAAAGAACAAAATAGGGAATATAACCATATCGTAAAGCAATTAAGAGAGTCTCATTGTCTGTTCTCCCCAAGTGAACTCTGTACATACCTTTACTTTCTTTAAATGTTTCTTTGGCATCTTCTTTCTGCGTTTCCTCTGGAATTGTGGGTGTTGCTGGCTCTGTTCTTTCACCTGGAGAGAGACACATGGACTTGAGAACTTGGAAAAAGGAACTTTAATGCAGATATTCTCTGAGGTCCTACCATGTGTAAAGTGAGATGTTAAATAGCAGTAGCAACCTGGCCATCGACACTTATATACATAGGAAAGTAAAGATATGAGTTTTACTGTCGTTAGGTGAGGGTCAGGCAGTAAAACAAGTGACAGGCAGCTGGCTTAATAGCCACATGGAGGAGTGAGGTGCCGAGAGGAAGGGCCAGTGACTCTCTGCTAGGACCATTCTGTTTGGCTCATTTCTTTTCTCATTAAATTAAATAATTCCCTTCCTATTGTCAATAATAATAAATAATATCTCAAACTGAATTTGCTACTGTTGTTCTTCAGGTTTGAAAGAGACAATACCAAAGAGTGAGAATAATGGACTCATCATAGCTGGATGTGGTGCATCCAAATTGTCTGGGTTAACACCAGCATCTTCTGTTGAATAATCTGGTCTAAAGAACTGATTCTAACTCAATGAAGAGGGGCTGAGTTAACTCAAATCTCAAATGACAGCCTTACCTCCAGGTCTTGTAGAAGGAGCAGTTGGTTTCTCTGCAGAAATAAAAATGAAAATAATAACAAAACTTTCTTGCCATCTGAATAAAATCAGCTAGAGTATAGCAACCATTTCCAATAAACTTTATTGTAATCAGATTATTTTCTGTTATCAGATACCAGGACTAGGTTCATTAAATCAAAAGAATTGCTTCTGCATAAAGACTAGCCTTCCCCCAGCTTTACTTAGGTGTTTTTTCTTAAAAAAGAAAACTATTCAAAAACTTTAAATATGAGAATTTCTAAATATACACCAAAGTAGAAAGTCTGTATAATGAATCCCTGTGTGCTGTGATGTAGCTTTTGCTTCTATCAATGTATAGCTCATCTGATTTCAACAGAAAGCCCTACTTCCATACTTACACTCCTGAATTATTTTACAGCAATACAAGACATTTTAGCAACTCATATTGCAGATGTTTCAGAGAGCAACAAGCACTGATTTCCAAGCAATAAAAGTGGTCGAGGGACTGGCTAGCCCCAAATCAAAAACTGGTGATTGGCCTTGAATTATTTTAAATAGTTCCAAGAGCTTGGGGAAAGTGAGGTTGCACAGACAACCTATGTCAAATGTTTTGGCTTCTGACTGAACTGTTGTATTGACAATGAGTCACTTATGCTATTTAGATGCCCTGGAGTTCATAGTGACAGGGTTCTTAGGGGCAAAACTTTAGAATTCACATTCCTAAGGCTCAGATGGCAAGCTTATTCTGAAGTTTCATTCAGAAAGGACAGAAGTTTTTAATCATCTTCCTATAAGTATGTGTACATAGAGGTGAAGCAAATATATTTATTTTAAAACTCACTTATATAATGCCTACAAATGATAGAAACTATTCTAAATGTTTTATAAGAATAAGCTCAATCTCGATAATGACCTGACAAGGGAGTCAGGTTTTTGGTTTTTCTACATGAGGAAACCAAAAGTCAGGGAGATTAAATAACTTGCCCAAATTTCATAACCAATAAGTTGCTAAACTGGAATTTCAACCAATTCAAATAAAAATTAATAAATTCAAATAAAAGTTAAAATAGTAAGGAGATATAACTGCCATGCAACAGCAAATGAGAAATAATCCTGGCCCTCTAAGGAGCTTATATTTGACAAGATGGCCATAAAATATGGACATATAGGAGAATATTAATTCATGTTAATTTCATGATATTACATGGAAATACATAGTATATTCAGTGACATTTAATGATCTATTCGTATTGTTGTTCCTCCATAATTCAGTCTACTGTGCAAAATTGCAGTAAACATGGCACCTCGATGCCATGCATCTGCCATACTTCTGAGTAGTGCATCTGCTATACCTTGAATGGTTTCTCTCTAGTTTTCCCTGAATATCCCTGTGCCTTTACTGTATTCCTGGAATAATCAAATATTCAGGTCTGGCTTGCATGCCATATGGCCACATTCTCAACCCTAGTTTTAGAGATGATAACTGACCCAGTCTCTTGCTACTGGGGCATGATAGGACAGAATGTCATCTTTTGGGAACCACAGAAGTGATCTTCCCCTAGTTCATCAGTTGGCTAGACAACTATATTTCCAGACTTCTTGTAAGCATATAGTGAAAGGGACAAACCTGGAAACGGGAAGTGAAAGTACTGTGGTGCTCTGGTTCTCACAGGAGGATCACCTAACCTTGAGGGGTCCTGGAAAGCTTCTCCAAGGAAATTATTTTGAAATAATTTCAGATTTATGTAAATTTATAAGAATAGTACAAAGAATTCTCATATATCCTTCACCTTATTATTTTATTATATTTCATTTGCTTAATTATTATCTGTATCAATCATCTACCTATCTCTATATGCTTATATCTATATATATATACATAGATGCTGAATTTATAATATACATATATTTATATATATACACATATGTAACTTTTTTCCAAAAAGAAAGTTTCAGACATGGTATCCCTCTACTCTTTTTTTTAAGAGAATTTTTAATATTTATTTTTTAGTTTTCGGCGGACACAACATCTTTGTTGGTATGTGGTGCTGAGGATCGAACCCGGGCTGCACGCATGCCAGGCGAGCGCGCTACCGCTTGAGCCACATCCCCAGCCCCAAGTATCCCTCTACTCTTAACAACTTCAATTTATATTTAAAGGGGAGAGAGGCATTCTTTTATACTATATCACAATCCATTGATCAAAACCAAGAAATCAACATTGATATAATACTGTTATCTAATCATATGCACATTCTGCCAATTGTCCTAATATTATCATTTATAGAAAATTGTCATCATCACCGTCACCAACATCATCATTATCATCATGGTCTGTAACCCAATCCAGTATCATTTGTTTTACTTTGTTGTTATGACTTGTGTTACTTAGTTGTTTAGTAAGTTCTAAATAGTCTGAGCGTCTGGGTTCTTGCCCTGATGCTCAGACTATTTAGCCAGACACTGCTGCTTAACCTGAACATGAAAGGTGAAAACAAATTCAAAGGGAGAGGGAAAATGTGTTCTACACACAGGAAACAACAGTTAAGTCTCTTGGGGAACTAAACTAGCAGAAAGGCATTAGGATAGGATGGGGAGAGGTGTTAGGATGGTGAGAACTGAGACTGATCTTGTCCACCCTTTTTTCAGCATACTCAATAATATGAACTTATGCTGAGGATGGGAGGCCACATAAAGGCAATGTGTTAGTTCTTTGCCATGTGCCTATCTCCCACTATTGGATTCATTCTGATCTGGGCTGATCTCTATGGACTGTTTCACTGGGAATCCTTTGCTTTCTTATTAGACATGACCAGTGGGAGGCAAAGCAGGAGATCAGAAGGTAGGAGAGAGCGGTCACAGTATTTATTCTTCATGGTCCCTTGCTTATCAGCATAATTTTACAATAATTGT
This sequence comes from Ictidomys tridecemlineatus, assembly GCF_052094955.1. Lineage (NCBI taxonomy): Eukaryota > Metazoa > Chordata > Mammalia > Rodentia > Sciuridae > Ictidomys > Ictidomys tridecemlineatus. The sequence continues at coordinate 95,115,352 of NC_135480.1, read as the reverse complement.
ATTTTGTGGTTACCATTTCTGTTGAGTGGATTCTTTTTTTATGACCTCAAGCCTTTTCTGGATTCTGTTAAAAGATTCTCACCCTTTGCCCTTTTAGGCCTAGGGGTGGTAAGAGCTTCCCATTGTAGTTAGTCTCTGGGTACTTTACCATCTCCTGCTCTTTGCCTACCACTTCTGCAAATATCCTTTTTACTTTACTCTCCTAGTAAAATCTTTGTGTATGCCATATTTTTCTGGACAGAACTCAGTCTAATTAATATGAGCAATAGCAAAAGTAATGATGAATATGATTTTTTTAGAAAGGAACCAAGCTAAAAAATAAAAGAATATTAAAGCAAATTTCAAAATCTCACGTTTCAAAAAATGTTTAAAAAGTAAAAATGTTTAGCCATGGAGTTATTATAATAGAATTAATAGGAATAATGGAAAGCCAGTTTGTAAGAAGTGTTTTCCTTTCACTGATCTTTGAAGGTGACCTTGATAAGCCAGTCTAGTTCTTTAAAACCTCCCAGCCTGAGACAACTCAGTATGGTAGGGAGAATCTTGGTATGGTCACTGTATAAAAGAATTTGTCTAAGAGATGAAGAAGGAAAAATATCTTTTTGCAGCAAAAGTTACCCCTGGAGCAAGTCCAATTTAAAAAATTTTAAATGACAGGATTCTTAGTCCCAAACTAGATATAACTAACAAGTCACTCTACTCCTGTCAGGAAAGAATGCAGAACTGGGGCCAAGAATTTGGCTTCAGGGAGGTGAGAAACTTCAGGGATAGATCAAGAATCAGTTCAAGTTTAGATCTATGTCAGTTTTAATAAAGGAGTCTGGGAAACCTCAGCAGGGTGAGACTGGATTTATAGCCAATTTGAAACTCTTAAAGATCTAGAAGCAAAAGCAAGTTGAGTTTGCAAGACATATAGACAGTGGCTAGCCTGGGGAGTTTAAACTTGATCATCAGTGTGCCTGCTATTTTTTCCTGGTGCCAGTAAAATTGGTGTATTTTATCTTCTGCCTCCTCTGGTTATTACTGTGTTTCTTTAAATTATGAGAAAATAATATCACATAGCTGTTAGGAGACTTGTAGGAGCAATGGTCAGCTTATTCCAAGCTCCTACAGCCAACTGTGCATGTAGAATGAGTAAGAATTTTTGTTTGTCCAGAGAGAGAACTTTTTTCTTTCTGGATGTTCTCATAAATCTTGCTTTATCACACATGAAATATATTCTTTCTTCTTTTCATCCATTCTCTTAGCATCTGATAACCTTTCCTTTCCTAGAATTATTACTCAGTGAGGAAGTATCATTACATATCTCTTTACAAGAATTCCTGAAGTTTATCATTGCTGGCATTTGTGATAAGCATTCTTAGTGACCACATACCAAATTCTTGGTACAAGCAGCTGCTTATGAAATAAGAGAGGAGGTTGAGAATTCCACTTGGGAGAGCATTCATTACCATCAAAATATTTGCAAATAAAGTTGTTCTTCATGTTGCATCGGTCATCATTCCACTGGAACTTGTAGGGGCCCCCAATGCCAGCAGGTGCTGAAGGCTGATGGTACATGACTACACAGACTTCACTACCACAGGAAGGCTCATCCACATACCAGTTCCTGTAGGAAAAGAATAAACAATAGAGGCAAGTGGATAAACATACCCCAAGACTTCCAAGCCTTTGTTTTCCCATCAGGTTCCACTGGGACACTAACATGATACTTGGCTTCAGAACATAATACACAGAGAGGAGGGATTGAAACACTGCCAATAAACAGAGCCACATACTTTCTAATATGGACATCACAATCAATCATCTGACATTTGCCACAACCTCTTTGCATGGAGGAATCTATTACCATATGATGTCTGCAAAGGAATTATGAGAAAAGGCAGCTAGCAGGGCTGCTCATTTCTTTTTTGCTTTTTGTTTTGTTTCCCTTTTTTAAGAGATCATACGCATTGAGAAGAGGCATAATATGTCTCATCCAAAACTTGCTCTGTTTCCATCTTTTTTTGCTTTTCATTAGCCATCACTGTATGACCCTCCAAAATATAGAGGCTGTTAAGTAAGGTAAGGGGTAGAGACATGGGAAGAAGGACCATTTGGTCTTTTTCAGTTTTTACATTTCCATGTGATAAGGCTTGTAAGCTTTTCAGCCTCCACTACCAGATGTTTTCTCTTTGCCTTCCGAGACCCCTGAAGGGGTGCATTAGCAGTTATCCAATAAAACCTGGAATTAAATGGTGCTGCCACCCAGTTGGATATGTGGGTGCCAGGTTAAAGACCAAGATCCCATTGAGAGTCTAAATCTGAAGCACCCATCTCAGGTATTAACTCAGGGCTGAGCTTTGTAGTCTGCCTGATCACACCTGAGCTGCTTCCCTTCAGGGCTGGGTTCTTGTCCTAGTGCTCAGACTATTTAGCCAGACACTGCTGCTCTGCCTGGCTCTTGTCACAGTCCCTCCTGAGTAAAGAGACAGCTAAGAGAAGGAAGGAAGAAGGAAGGAAGGAAGGAAGGAAGAAAGGAAGGAAGGAAGGAAGGAAGGAAGGAAGGAAGGAAGGAAAGAAGGAAGGAAGGTCCTTTTGCTCTACTTGAATTTCCTGAACAATAGATAAGCTTGCAGTAAGCACTCCTTAGACATTATGCTGGACAGCTGGGGCCCCTGTCAGGAGCTAGGCTTTGCGCCTCTTTAGTTACCTCCATCCTCTTTTCCAAACCCTTTGATACTCCCTACTAGCCTTTACATTATTTCATTTCAGGGAGACATGGAACATTATACCTGAATGTAATTTTTGGATTTGAGTCAGTTTTCAAACTCATAACTAACTGATAGAGGGAAAGGCCAGGTTCCCAGGAAGAAGGACTCTGAAGTACCATGGCAGGCACATGTGATAATAATTTCCCCTGTTCTTTCCCCAAAGGAACCTCTGGCCATTTACTTAAGTAACCATACGCTGGGAGAGAGGAGTATATCCAAATATTACAAAGAACTGTTTGACACAAGGTATAAGTTGACACTGGTATTCAGACTTGAAGTGCTATTACCCATTTGGAGTGGGAACATATTGGGACCAGGTAGTAATAGAGGTCAGCTCACAGAAGGACCCAGCCCATAGTCATTGTCCCGGTCTCCTCATATATGAATTGAATAGACATATTGGTAGTTGGTATGGTTCCATGTTGGTTCCTTAGGCTATCATAGTGGAGCAGATGAAGTAGAAGCCTTTGAAACTGCACTCCTTCCCACCCCTCCCCCCTGAGTTACTAAATCAACAACCATATCTTTAATCCAGGGAAGATGGCAGAAAATGGTGCCCTCCTTAAAGACCTGGAGAATGCAGTGTGATGTGCCTCATCATATCCGTATTTAATTTACTAGTCTGACTCATGCAAAAATCAGGAAGATCTCTAAAACTGTAAGCCAAATAAACTTTTCCTCCTCTAAGTTGTTCTTGTCAGTATTTTGGTCATAGCAATGAAAAGCTGACTAGCACAATGATAGCACAAACTCAATCAAGGTGAAACCCTGATTTTAGCTGCTGTGCCATATGTGACATCTTTGCTAGAGCAGGCTGATATGCCGTTCAGTACTTCATATGCAGATCTGGTGAACACATTCTTTTCCATCTGGATCAGAAAGAATCTGGAATGGTTTGTGCTTATTGGCAATGGACAATAGTATACTTGTATGGTCTTGACTGAGGCTGCATTGATTTTTCCTACCCTCTGTTGTAATATGGTATGAAGAGGCCTGACTTCCTAGAAATCTTACAGAAAATCACACTGGTTCACTTTATTGCTGACATTATGCTAGTTGGATCAGATAAGTAAGAAGTAGGTACCACACTAGAGGTATTATTAAGACTCATGTTCTCCAGAGGGTTAGAGATAAACCCTGTGAATGAATATTCAGGAACTTGCCACTTCATTAAAATGTGTAGGGATCTAGTGATCTAGACAATGCCAGAGCATACTTTCAAATAAAAGAACAAACTATTAATAATTTTAGGAAGTAAATTTTATACTTAGCAGGCCTCTTTGGGTTCCAGAGGCAGCATATTTTACACCTAGGAGTACTGCTTTGTGGAGTACTGGAATTTGAGGTGTACTGAAATACCAGTGGTGGGAAACATATTCCCATATAGAATTCATGACAACCCTAATGACAGAATCACATTGCAGATTCCTTGGGTTATATAGCAAAGTCATATCATCTGTAGCCGAGAACTAGTCACCTTTTGAAAAGCAACTGCTACTTTTTTTTTTTTTTTACTAAGCAAGGACCACCAAACAAGAGACCATGCAGTCTGATCTGCCCATTATGAGCTAGGTATTATCAGACACATCTTATCACAACTCAGGTAGGTTAGAATCAATCCGTTTTAAGGTGGAAGAGGTATATCTATGACCAAAGGGGTGCTATATGAATAGTTAGAGCAGACTGCCATGATATCTACCACTGTTGTTCCAAAGCCTCTGCCTCAGCTCACACTTATGGTGCATGAGAAGTTCCTTATGGCTAGCTGATACAGGCAGCCTGAGCTTGGTTCATGAAGGTCAGTTAAGTATGAGTGAAGAAGCCAGAATGGACAGCAGCTGAACTGCAGCTCCACTTGGAGGTGGCCTTGAAAGTCAGTGTGCTAGGGGGACACTCTCTCATTGGACATTGCTTTAGTTCATGCACCTAGTTAACCTCTTTGTACGGAAATATAAGTTATGGAAGATTAGAATACATAAAGACTCAGGGGAAAAGCAAACAGCATGGTCAGCTGATAAGAATCTAAAGGGAAAAAGACTGGAAGACTGGGGACAAGGACTTCCTGAATAGAATGATCCATATCACTGGGCATAAAATATGATATTTTTCTATCACACGTGAAAGCATACCAGGGAGCATCTATCATATAAGAGGCACTGAACAGCCAAGGAGACAAATGACTCATTCAGGTAATGCCAGCCAGCTGGTTGTCAGTCACCCTAGTACTAGCACACTAGATATGCAAATATAGTAACAATGGAGGCAGAATGGAGGCTATGCACGGATTCTACAGATTGGATCCCACTAATCAAGACTGATCTGGCTACTACTACTGCCAAATGTCCAGCCTTCCAGCAACAGAGGACAATGCTGTGTCTTTGTCATAGCATCAGTACTTGAGGTGATCAACATGTCACCTGGTGGCAAGTTTACTACACTGGATCCCTGAAAGGGACAATGATTCATTTTGGTAGGAACAGACACACAATCTAGGCATGAGTTTGCCTTTTCTGCCCAAGAACCTTAGTCAGCACCACTATTCAAAAGTGTACATAATGTTTAATCTATCAAAACAGGATCCCAAATAACATCTCATCAGACAAAGGCTCCTACTTTATAGCAAAGAAGGTGTGGAAGTAAGTACCTGGCTATGGGAGTCACTTGTCAGATCACATATTGCACCATCTTGAAGGTGCTAGCTTGATAGAGTGATGGAGAATAGCTTGTTGAAAACTTAGCTGAAGTACCAGCTTAGAGGCAATACTTTGGGGGCAGGGCATCATCCAAAAAGAAGTACATTTTAAATCAATGATTTATAAACTTCTGTGCCTCCACTAGTAGAATACATGGGTCTGGGAACCAAGGGAAGAAAGTGGGAGTCCCATCATTGATAATGGCTCACTGAGGGAATTTGTACTTCTTGTCTCTGCAATGCTGGGCTTTGGGAGTTTAGAGATCCTTAGTTTCCAGAGGGGAATAGTTCTTCTAGAAGACAGAGTAAGTCTCATTGAGCTATGAGTCACTGGTTGCCTCTTGGACATTTGGGGTCCTTGTGTCCAGGAACAAATAGACAAGAAGTGATGTCATTCTCTTGGCAGGAGGTAGTTGACTCTAATCATCAGGAGGAGGTAGGTTTGCTATTATATATTATGGACAGGGTGAAGACTCTTAGGTTATCTACTTGGGTATCTTTTTGTACTTACTTGCCCAATTTTGATGGCCAATGGAAAAGTCTGTTAACTTCACCCTGAGAAGTGCATGGTAACTAGGGCCTAACACTATTCAGAGATGAGGATTTGGGTCATGCCACAATGTCAGTTATTGACAGCAGCAGAGGGTGGGGGAATCTGGACTGGATAGCAGAGGAGGGAGATTGATAAGTCAGTCATGACCTTGGGACCAGCTACAGTGATGTGAAGAGTAATAACCTTCTACTCTTCCTACTAACCATCATCTTTTAAGTGCTTTTTCTTTCAGGAAGAGAAGTCCATAATGCTATTGGAGGAGCTACTCTCAGAACTTATATGAAGTTCAGGAACATGACTAGCATAAAGAGTTGTGATGGATGCTACCTACATACTGTTTTAAATGTAACAGGTAATTTTAAAAATCTTTACTTTCAATTAATAATGACTTTAAACTTTTTTCTTATATGATTGTACACCAATTAGATTTTCTATTTTGTGAACTATCTGCTCAGGTCTTTTGCTTCTCTATCCTTTTGGGCCTTAGTGTTTACTACTTATATAAACTATCATGAAAATATATTAATTCTGTTAGAAATTTTACAGTCCTATGTCTGTCTCTGAATTTTGATGTTTTTAAAATTTTTAACAATGTCACTGCATTTATAGGGAGGGATGATGGCAATGTCATAGTGTCTTGGTGGGGTGTATGAGAGCATCAGTGTCTCGATGCTGAGGGTTTAGGAGGGTCCTACAAACTGTAGTCTTCCCAAAGATCCACTCTTCGCCAATCTGTAGAGTTATGTCTTGGTTCTGATTTTCTGACCATTATCATAGTTCTGTGTAGTCCACAGTCCTATTCTGGATTTCAACTCTATGGACCTTCAGTCTCTTAATGGGAGTTCTAGCTATAGCCAGATATCTAGCCAAAAGGACAGACTGACTTTAAGGGATAGTTGACTCTAATCATCAGGAGAAGGGTAGGTTTGCTGTAACATATTAAGGACAGGCGTTATGTGTTCTTTGACATAATGCTGATGGGCTTGCCCACCTGAGTAGAACTCTTTGAACATCCATGGGGACCAAGTCAAGGCTAAATTCACCACTTTCACCACACTGTCCTGGTCAATGGCTCTTCAGGTGTTACTACCCCCAGGCCTCTGTCTGGCTGGGTCTCCTCTACTTCCTCAAGGATCTGGCACTGTGAATCCAGCCTGTCTCTTTCCTGAGTTATGTCAAAGAAGTCAGCTCCACATACTTACCTAAATTTTGACATGCTGCCATCAGTCCAAGCATAAAGGTCTTGGCAGGCTGTGCTGTTGCTTCTCTTCTCTTCATGCCTTCTGAGTCCAATCCAGAAATCACCATCAGATGCTGAGAGGTTTTCAATAAACTTTTCTATCAATCTCTGCTCATCTCCAGATTCGATGCTGACTAGGTGGCCCCCATCCCTCCTGCAGGCTTCTTTGGCTTCCTCAAAGTTCAGTCTTCGAGAAGCATCATGGAGATAAATGACTTTATAACAAGGCCTCTGTGTCCCTCCCCGGCAAACCAGCTGCCCTAGGGATAAAAGAAGGCAACCTGTTTCAGTGTACCAAAAATGTATACAAGAAGAGCAAGGAGCCTCAGAGGCATCAGAATGGAGCTACTTCTGGACAGAATTATGATTACTTATCATCAGAAGGTTATGTCAGAGTTCTTAGAGAAAATTAATACTCCTTCCAACATGGAGTTGGGGTGATTTAAACTCTGATGCTCAGATTATGCAAGGACACATGTTTTGTTTGCTCAGTTATAGATTCTTGAAAAGCAGACATTTTTATCTTTTAAGGGAAGTTGATAAAGATTTATGGCTTAAGAATTATAAATAACAATTTTATGCTTTTAGGAAATCTCAGGGGAGAGTGTATAAGATAAGTATCTCTGTTGAGTGATTCCTTCAGGTAAGAGAGTTGTTCTGAAGTCAGACATGGACTCCTCTACCCTGAAACCTTCTGCCTATGTGCAGCAGAACTAATTTGCTCGGTCTCTGATGTGGGCTGAAGCTAAGTACATGATATCTGTGGGGTTTTCTATTACTGACAGTTCCCTGACCTAAAGACAATAGCTAAGATTTACTGAACTTTTCCTGTGTGCTATCAACTGTGGTAAGGGCTTTACATTTATATATAGACTTTATCTCATTTAACCCTCATAACAGTACCCTGATGTAGATGTTGTTAATGTGCCATTTTACAAATGAGAAAATTGAGTCTCAGAGAAATTGAGTAATCTGACTAAGGTCACATAGCTTATCATCAGTATTGTCCAAGTCAGGACCCAGATCTGATTACAAAGTCAAGCCAGTACCTCTCAATTAGACTGCTCATTCCTCACTCCACCCGGGGCTTGGGTTGCTTTGGGAGTCTACTAGTGCATCTCATATAACTGACACCTGAAGGGCTAAAGACTCCGTCAGACAAATGGATGGAATTCTACTGAGAAGCAAGTAGCAAATTATTCCTCAGCACACATTGCCCTTCCTTGTGTCTGGGTGATTGAAGCCTTGCTGCAACAAAACCTCAGCTTCATTACTCATTTGTTTGTTTTAAAATTTTTTGTCTTTTTTTTCTTTAATTCATCCTCCTTTGTTCAACCAACATGTATTGAGTGTACCTTTCGATTAGCACTGTTCTAGGTGCTGGAAATACAGAAAAAAATGCCAATTCCTAGCTCAGGAGAGAACATGGCTTAAGTCTCTGGATCTAAATTATACAAAATGAAAACCACATTTCAACAAAGAGAGTAGTCCCTGCAATGACAGAGCCAAATTGTGGGCTGTGGGTATAATGAATTGCTACCACAGAGTAGGGGTAAAGGATTTTATTTGGGGACCTCTTCCCAGACCTTCTGGAATGCTCTTGTTTCCCCAACTTGTTTTGCAGTGCTGCAGAGAGCCAGATAGCTTTCATTATTCCTAATACTGTCCAGAATGCAGGGCAAAGGCTGCAGACAGTTAACTACATTATTAGTGCTAAATGGAAAAGAGCACATAAAGATGATTCAGAAAGCGGCAGTGAATTTTTATTTTCTATTTCTCTTCTCATTGCTTTTATAAAGAAATTCTCAAAAAGCAACAAGTTAGAAGAGTCTGGCACTTTCCCCCTTTTCCTTCCTTCCTTTTTTCCTTCCTTCCTTCCTTCCTCCTCTTCTTCCTCCTCCTCCTCCTTCTTCTCCTTCTTCTTTTTTTTTTTTTTTTGGTTATTGCTGCTAAATAGAGAAGCTCTCACTGGACGGGTCCACCAGCAAATTAAAAGGGCTCTTTTGACATTGATGTTTTCACCAAGCAGGTGTTTCAGAGAGGCTGTGACAGCAGCCAGACTGCCTGGAAAGAAGACTGGGCCAGCCAAGCCTCTATGATTCCTTAAAGGGGGCTCCAAATCAGGCAGCAAACGGAAGGCAAATGAGCCACTAGGAACACCCCAACCTTGCCACCAGCATAACTGTAAATTGGAGTTGAATTTACTGGCAGCCCTCATTTTTCCATGCTAGATTGTCAAGAGAAAATGTAACACCTTAATCAAATTTCCTGTATGGTCCAGCTTGGCCACACATCCCAACCCTGCAGTGAGTGCCAGAGAGGGCCAGAGCTGGAAAGAGGCGGAGGGCCCATCTGGTTCCCCTGCCTTCAGGAAGTGTCTTTCTTTTCTCATTTGCAGGAAGGGGAAGAGTAGGCGGGTCTTCTACCCACCCCTATCAACTACTGAGCTCCTGCAGTCCTAACCCAAGCAGCTCAACTCAGTTACTCTCCCCATTTACTGCCCCGCACTACACCCCATCTTGAAGTCAACCCTAGACGGCTAAATCAGTTCCACAAACTGGGATACCCCCGAGGAAGAGGTTGCCATTCTTCCTCCTCCCTCCCGTTGGCCAAGCCGTCGACGCCCAGCACAGGAAAAAAGGGCACCAGTATTCGCCCTCTCCCCTCCCGCCACACGCAGAACAACTGGAAGAGGCAAAAAGCAGAGCACTGTACCTCCTCTGGGGTCCGAATCCGAGGCTGCTGTGGACACGACACAAGGAAGGAAGCAGACAGAGAGTCATTCCCCAGAGGCAGACGGGGCTGGTCCCACGCTAACTAAGCAGCTTTCCCGATCTCTAAGCGCTCCTATTCCAGCTGCTGGAGCCTGCCATCCTCCCCACAGAGAAGACCGGGAATAACTGGCAAGGTTCCCACAGCACCGCGGATCCAGGATCTCCACCCCGCCGTCTGCGTGGCGGCCTTCTCGAGTGGGAGGTAAAGGGGGTTGGTGAGCTTGCTCCGTGTGGGGTTTTAGGAACTATAGAGCCGTGCTCTACGGAGCTGGCTGAGCTGGAGGGGCACCCGCTGAGCGGGTAGTCCACTGCCCCACCCAACCTAGTTCTCAGACCCACTAGGGTAACCCTCGGCGGGGAATAGACTTCCAGCATTCCAGGACACTGAATGGCCCCAGGAACCGGTCCCGATCCCAGCTGCGGAGCGATTGCTCTCTGGAAGCAGGAGGTTCTGAAGGCTGGGCCGGGGAGTGCAGCGGGGAACGCCTCCCTCCCCAATCCTTGCAGACTGCTGGGGTGCGGACTGTCCCGGCAAGAGCTCTCGCCCCAGCGCATGCACTCACCGCTCAGAAGGCGACTTTTCACGCCCCGTGGCCCCGCCAACAGCACCGCCAGCAGCACAGCCTGCAGAGCCGCTCCTGGCTGCATGTTTCCACTCTGGGTGATGCGTCTTGGGACCCCGGGCGCAACAGTGGTAGAGCAGTCTGACTGGCGAAGGCGTGCGCGACAATTGCAATCGTGGTAGTAGCATTTCCCGAGGACCGACGGACCTGGCTCTGAGAGAGGAAAGGAGGGCTCAGAGTCAGTTGATCACCCCTCCGCCCCCCGGGGACGTCACTGCGGGAGGGCAGCCCCACCAGTTGTCCCGCCCCCGACCTCCTCTTCCAGAGTAGTAGGCGCCAGAAATACTGCCCGCCAGGGGGTAGCTAGCCACTGAGAGGGCCAGATCACCACCTCTCTAAGCTTCCCAGGGAGATCCTGAGTTTGCCTAGGACGCAGGGTGCAGGAGTGAGTGGCTTTTCTGAAATAGGATGAAAGGTGCAGTGTGGCTAAAAATCGTACCATATGTAGTCCTTACTCTCTAGGGCCAGAGCCAGCTTCTCTTAGCTCTGTGGAGTGGGCCAAAGGCAGAGGCAGGGCTCATTATACCTGAGGCTCAGTAGGCCAATCCCAGCCCTCAGGGATACACCCTGGAAAGGAAGGGTGGCTGTGGTGAATGGATGCTCAAGCAGGCAATGTGTCCACTGGTCAGAAAAGTTAGGGGACCTACCATGGATTACCTCCACAGAAGGTGGCAGAGCTGATCTGGCTGAGAGGAGAGTAGTTTCCATCAGAAGCCAAAGAGTGTCCCAGATCTCAGCAGGAAAATGATTCTGCTTCACATTGGGAGGTGGGGATGGTGGATATGGAATCCGGCCTTGGGCTGGTAGCAGGAGATTCCCCACTTTAAGAAAGAATGACCCTACTCCCTCTGGAAGAGTTTCCCTAAAAACTTTGTCTTCCATGTGTATTTGAGCTTCTAAACTCCCCCAATAGTTGTGTTTTACAGTGGCTTCTTATAGTAAAAAAAGATGTTTAACAATGTCAAAGTAAGCCTCCTACCCAAAACTAAGGCACTAAATAGCAGATAGTGGGTCTAGGTTCTTTGCAGTTTGCTCACAACATGCTGTTTTGAAGCACAGAAGAAGCCTTACCTGGGCCATGAACTTCTGGATTTTGGTCCCAGTTTGCTTCTATTTCCCTACTCATCCTGATTTTCAGAACAGCAGTCAAAGAAAGCAATAATGCTTTTCAGGCTTTGAGCCACTACAATTCTAAACAATTCTGGATCAAGCTTGGAGTATTTCAGCATCAGTAGAGAACATGGGAAAGTTGTGTAATTGTGGAAAACAGCATCATTAGCAGGATAACACTGACCCTTATGGCAAGTTCATTTATAGCCCTTCTCTATGTCCTGATTAGAACATTTCAGATCCAACACACATCCTTACTAGAAACTCTTGGTTATCTAATCAATCAAAGAAAGAAATGTTATGGTGGAAAGAAGCACTAGAAGTGGCATCTGATGCTCTGTTTTGAATCTTGCTTCTCTTTAATATCTCTGTGGCCTTTGGGAAGTTCTTTTGCCTAAGTTTCATTGAATTCTTGGTAATATTAGTTACGGTTTAAAAGTTTTGTGAGGATTTGGCAAGGCAAATATGCATGTGAATGTGCAGATAGATGGAAACTTAATGTCACTTGGGAAGGATTTATTTCCAATATTACAGCATTTTTTTTTTACAACTTAAAGAAACTATCATTTTGCTCCAAATAATTGTGTCCTGAGTCTTCCCTTTGATAACCTCACTGTTTTAGTCAGCTTTTTCACTGCTGTGGTTAAAACACCTAACAAGAACAATTTTAGAGGAGGAAAAGTTTATTTGGGGGTTCATTGTTTCAGAGATCTCAGTCCATAGACAGCTAGCTCCATACCTCAGGGCTTCAGGTGAGGTAGAACATCATGGTGGAAGAGTGTGGCAAAGGGAAGGGGCTCATATGATGATCAGGAAGGGGGGGAGAGAGAAGGGGGACTCCACTCAGCAGATATAAAATATATACCCTAAAGGCATGCCCCCAATGCCCACCCTACCTGTCTTCAGTTACCACTCAATTAATCCTTATCAGGGGTTTAACTCACTTATTGGGTTAAGGTTCTCATAAATCAATCATTTCACTTCTAAGCCTTCTTGCATTGTCTCATCACACATAAACTTTTGGAGGACACCTTATATACAAACCGTAACACTGACTTTGGTCCAAATTGAACATTGTTATGGTTTACAGTCAACCAAGTGTGGTATATTATAATAATGACTTTAGTTTTTCACATTTCCCACTACACATACCCTTTACCCTGACATTATAGTTTCCCTTACTAAAGAGGCAGAGGATTCCCTTGATTTTGCGTGTAACCATGTATTTGACTTCTTTGGCCAAAAGAACCAGCCAGAACTTTCTGAGTGTAGGCCAGTAAAAGCTTCACATATTTTTATTTGTTCTCTTTCTTCTCTACACTTTGTTGTAGGCACATACCTCAGATATCCTACTGGTCTACAAACATGGAGCAGAGCTGCCTCAGTCAGTTGATAGATTTGTAGTGTGACAAAACTGCTCTAGGTGCTGTAACCTGAAGTAGGGCTGTCTGACTAAGCCCAGACCAGCCAGATCCCAGCTGACCTGCAAGTATGGAATTGTTTTAGATCTCTTTGTTATGTAGTATTGTCGTAGCAATAGCTAACCATCACAATCTGGCCATATAGGAAGGAAGGCTGGCCATATGGAAAGGAATGCTCACAAAGTGGAATTTTTCTTGATAAAGTTATCTTGGCCCAGAGATCAATCCTTACTCCAACTAGCTCAAACATAATTTAAGATACTATAGGTTGAGTATCCCTTATCCAAAACTGCTTGAGACCAGAAGTGTTTTGAATTTCAGATTTTTTTCATACTTTGGGATATTTGCACATATATAATGATATATATTTGGGTCAGGACCAAGCCAAAACACATGGTCTCAAGGTAGTTTTATACAATATTTTTAGTGTACCTCCACCTCAACAGCAAACCCCTTATAAGGTCAATTGCAGAATTTTCCACTTGTGGCATCATGTCAGTACTCAAAAACATGTGGATTTTGGAGGATTCCTACTTTCAGATTGTTGGATTAGGGATGCTGAACTTGTACTATAATTACACACTGAGAAATGTAACTGTCAGGTAAACTGATGTTTATGTTGACCTGTTGAGCATATGTTCTTCCATTGGATAGAAAAGATGTCTCAGTGAACATGGAATCAGAACAAAGGGACTTATAATTAAAAAGTTTAGGCTTTGGGGCTAGGATTGTGGCTCAGTGATAGAGTGCCTGCCTTGCATGTGTGAGGCACTGGGTTCTATCCTCAACACCACATAAAAATAAATAAATAAAATAAAGGTATTTGTGTCCATCTACAACTAAAAATACATTTTTAAAAATTTAGGCATTGATGGTTTGCTCTGTTTATCTTCACAGTAGAGATCTGACATCTGACATGGTACCTTTTATTCTTGATGGTGCTGGTATGGGATTGTCAATTTATAATTTTTAAAATTTCTCCTGTCTAAGCCCAATTTTTAAAAATTTTTGTTCTACACATTTTTCTCTGGTATAGTTTGGATCTGGAATGTCCCCCAGAGTCTCAGATGTAGAAGGCTTGGTTCCCAAGTCAGCAATGTTCAGAGGTGGGGCTTTTGGGAAGCTATTGGATCATGAGGACTCTGACCTCATCAGTGGATTAGTCCACTGATAGCAGAATGGACTACTATGAGGTGGGAACTAATGGAGAAGTAGGTCACTGGGGGTATGTCCTAAAACTTATTTCTGGTGCCCAGCCTTCCCCAGCCTCTGTGCTTTCTTTCTGCCATGAGCTGAGCAGCTGCCTTCTTCTGCTACAACCTTCTGCCATGATGTTCTGCCTCACCTCAAGCCCAAGGCAATGGAACCAACTGACCATGAACTGAAACCTCTGAAACAATAAACCAAAGTTATTTATGTAAGGTGTTTTAGTCATAGTAACAAAAAGGTGACTAATACATTGTTCAAATAGTGATGTGCCAGAAAATTGCTGTTATTCTCCTCTACTTTTTTTTTGCTTTTTAGCCATAGAGTCCTTGAATTTTAAGTAGGCAGATACTCCTCCCCTCATCTAAAGATTTATTTCCAGCCTCCTTTGCAACTTGGTGTTTTGTGGATAATGGCTGCATCTTAGAGAGGTTATGCCCAGGACTCTGAAGTGAATGATGGTTCTAAATAGAACTTCAAACATGGGCGGTGGGGGCAGAGGTAGAATGTACAACCCTGAGTTGGACTGCCATTTGCACAATGCAGAAGAGACAAAATCTTAACTGTTTCTTTTCTAGTATACACCAAAGTGAATAACTTTTGGTGAGTAGGTTGGCAATGGGGTTATATGCCTGTGTGTAAAACACAGGCAAGCTGAGCTGGTTACAGAACTAGAAGCAGTTCATTTCTGATTTCAAACATGTTCTAAAAATGGAATAAATCACATTTTGAAAAAGAGACTATTCTTTAAAACAAAAAGACTTTTAAGTTTTCAAGACTGCCCTTTCTCATCCTTTTTTTCTTTTCTTTCTTTGTTTTCCTTTTACTAATAGTCTACCAGTTGGAGCCATAAAGCCTCTGATTCTTGTTTATGTGATATCTACAATATAGATCAAATACAGAAATTCTGAAAATACTCTTCAAATAAAAATAGTAAATGGGACTTTGAGAATATGTAAGATGAGAAAGGTAATTATGATGTGATGTCAAACACAGTAGTATACAATAAAAAAATAGATACAAATACTCAATGACGTAAAATTTATGGAAGTCTACTTACTTAACTTTTATTTGTCCATTTTAACCCAAGTATTCAGTAACTGGTAAAATTTATGGAATTACACACATTTAACTCTTATTTCTTTATCTTTATTTCCTTTGACAAAGTTAGAAACTTTTTTAGTGATCCCAATGATCCTATGTAAGTGTAGGTTGTTTCAATGTGAAGATATGAGTGAGCCATCTTTTACTCTGTACCAAGCAGATCAGCTCAAGGCTTTGACTTTTTCTTGGTCTTCTTTATCTGTTTCTGATACCTCTTCCCTGTTGGTAATAATATGGATCAATTTCTATACACAGAACTCTATCATTGTGAACATGATATAGCATGAAAACAACTTTGAAAATTTCCCCAATAAAAATTCACTGTCGTGGATTCTGAATATGCTTTAGGCTTTGCAACCAAGTGTAAAGTTATATCAGGAGAAATGGTTATTGTAAATGTGAAGTGTGATTTGAAGAGCATTGGAGAAGAACTACCCTAAATATATTTTGTTCACTCAAGAGCCAAATTCTTGAGATTTCATCATTGATAAGTGATTTCTTTGTATTAAACGTTGTTTCTTATACTTAGCCTTCTTAAAAGGAAATATTCCTGAGGTGGATAATAAACATATTGTTATTAAAACCTTTCTAGAAACACACTTTCCAGTTCTTTCCTTCTAATAGAAGGGCACCCAGATTACCCTAAAAAGATTTCTTAAAGGAGGGATGTTAAGGCTCTATCTTTGTAGGTAAGGGAGTTATGGGCAGAGAGGCAAGAATGGAGGGAGGAAAAAAGGGCAAAGTTAAAGTATTTTACAATTGTGTCTAAGATATTTACAAGATTTAAAAAGTGTGTATGAATCAGTGAATAATATAAAATATTGATTTCTAAATTAGCTAATACTGAACTGAATGACATGATATTTTTGTACTATTATTTTTTTTTTGTACCAGGAATTGAACCCAGGGGTGCTTAACCACTGAGCCACATCTCCAGTCCTTTTTATGTTTTATTTTGAGACAGGGTCTTGCTAAGTTGCTGCAGCTGACTTTGAACTTGCAATCCTCCTGCCTCGGCCTCCCAGGCTGCTGGGATTACAGGTATGTGTCATCATGCTCTGCTTGAAATAAACAGTTTTTACAAATATTTTCTGAATTTCAACATGTATATTTTGTGCTAGGCACTTTTACCCAATGTTTCATAGAGCTTATAATTGTAGAAAAATATGTGAAATGTTAAGTTATTTAAGAGATCGTTGTCAGAAGAATGTATAGACAGTAACTCTTGGAAGTTCAGAGGAAGAAGATATCACTGTGAATGGAATGAAATTTAGCTTTAGGATGGAGAAGAGAATCAGTATACTCTAAAAGTAATTAAATAAACATTTAAAATTTTCAAATAAATATCTATCTAAAACTTTGAAATAATGTTTTACTTTTAAGTGGGTCAACATGGGTAGTAGTAGGAAGTTCTGTAAAAATATGTGCAGAAACCCCATTATTATGTATAACTAGAATGTGTTAATAAAACAAAAAAAGAGAGAAAAAATAATACATGCAGAAATGGCATCCAACATGTCTGTTTGATGCAAAGTAGCAGTTTTCATCCATTATTTCAATCAGTTAAGTGTTTGATTGGGTTAGTTTTTCTTTACGCTTACAAGATAAGTCAAATCATCTGGCTAAATAGTAAGAAATTAAGTTGCTGAGTATCATGTAGACAATATAGCCAGATGATGATGATGATGATGATGATGATGATGATGATGATGATGATGATTTGTACTAGGGATTGAACTCAGGGGTGCTTAACCACTGAGCTACATTCCCCAGTCCTTTTTAGTTTTTGAGATAGGGTCTTGCTAAATTTCTTGGGCTTTGATAAATTGTTAAGGCTGGCTTTGAATTTGTGATCCTCCTGCCTCAGCCTACTGAACTGCAGGGATTAGAGGCATATACCACTTTGCCAGGCTCAGCCGGGTGATTAAAAGATTTTTTAAAAATGTATAGACATATTTATTCTTCTTCAAGGCTATTATGTTGATAACAGTAAAGGGAGTCAGCCTCAAGATCAGTGAGGTAAGAATTACAACTTTTTCTTTTTTTCTTTACTTTGAAAACTATTTATCTGTATTGTTTAACACCAATAACTATATGGTGGGATTCAAAGGTGTAAACCTAACATTATGTACTTTACACTAAACTTAGGAGCTGATGAAAAATTTTCTTCAGTCTTATTACTATTTCAGTCATAAACTATTTTTCTATACTATGGCTACATTACAACACCTTTCATATAAGAGTGGTAGTCAGGTCCCAGTAAATCAAATCCCTCTCTAGTCTTGACAAGATTCTGCCTTCCCATAGGCAAAAGAGAAAAAAGATTAAGCCAGCTTTTCTCCCCTGAATATAATATGAAAAATAAATATTTCTTTTAACGTTGAGTTAGCCACATTGGTTTTCAGTCCTAATACAAATATGGAGAGTTAAAAAAATTAGGGGTGCTATAATGATTAACTGATAGCTGATTTCCTTCAAACTCCTCTAGAACATGTTCCCGATCCATTCTAACATTTCTTCAGGGATAAAGTTATTAACCATCACTGAGAAGTTAAAGTCTTTTCTATATGAACTTAGTTTTAGCAACTTAAACAGGAGACTGGTGGGATTAGAGCTGGCTATCTAAAATCGGCTGGTACACTAAAGATGGCAGGGTGAGTGGGGTAGGGGCAGGTGGAGTTGGGAGAGCATGGTGGTAGGTGAACTCAACAGTCCAGGATGAGAAGGAAAGGACAGAGAGTGTGTGCAGAGAATGCAATCTGCTTTCCAGTTAGCACAAACTTATCCTTCCATGTTCCACAACTATACAAGCGGGCACAAAGGCTTTAATATCTACAAGGAGAAGAAAGTTTATTCAGGGAAAGAAAACCCTAACATAGTGTGGATGGGTTTTTAGAAGATGTTAAGGTATGGGACAAAGTAAGAAAAAAGAAGTGCTTCTCTAGACCATAAGTAAAAAGATGAGAATATTTTTTGCCAGAAGTAAACTTACTTTGCTTTGTGTTCTTTGGGCTTGGGTTTATAAGGAAGGGAAATGAGTTCTTTCTAAAACAAAACAAAAATCAGATAGAAAAATTTTATTTTTTGCACTGACCAAAATATACTCAACTTGAAAAGAACCTAAGGTAAAAATAATCACAGAGTTCATAAAGACAAGCTTCTAAAATCTGGAAAATATCAGGTCAGAAATGTTCCATATACAGGAATTTGAGGTTGATTAAGTAGTGTGTGTTTGTGCCTCTGTAAGTTTATAGTGTATCATTATTACTTTTATAAAGATTATTATCATTTAGCATTTATTTTTTATGATCTAGGAAAGATCAATTATTGTAAACAAATATTAGCACTGCCATAGCCTATGTCAATATTGTATAGCATCATAATATGTGAACAAAAGATTCTACTGATAATAACATCTCATTTCTTATGCCAGGGGAGTTGCAAACTCTGGAGATAACTTTGGTTTATTAAGGATTGCCAGATTATTTAATTTCTATCTCTATATCCTGCTTCTCTTCAATATACAGAAGGCTCTAGACCACAGGCATCTAGATTCAAGGGATCCATTACAAGTCCTCTGAAAACTTGATGCAGCTCATCCTACAGATAGATTTATTTGAATGCTTCACTCTCAGTCTTACCGTGATCCTTTCTTCTCTTTGTTTTCTTAAGAGTTGGAGAATCTCATCTCTTTTTTTAGCCTATTTAAAAGGGGGGAAACATGGTAAGTCTTTCAATAAAGCCTTGTGCCTGAGGACAGTGGAATTCTTCCCCCTTTTTTTCCCCTGGTATTGGCAAAACTTTAAAATGCTTTTTCCCATAATAGATTTCTATTTTTTTTTCATTTGTAGCGCAATCCAGTTTTTATTCCAGAGGATTTTGCTTTGTGAAATAACTTGGGTTTGTTCTTAAATGGAGGCTTTTTTCTACACATGTTAACTAACTTTTATTAATACCTTGCTATACAAACTACACTAAGAACTTTATAGACATATCATTATTTTCTTCTAACAATTCAGAAATTTGATACTACTGTTACTCCAATTTACAGGTGAGGAAAGTAAACTGAAGGAAGGTTAAACAACTTAACCCAGCTATTAAATGGCAGACTGGATTTGATTGCAGCCCATCTGACAATGTCTAAGCTATTGACCACCAGGCTAAATTGCCACTAAATGGCAGCAAGATAATGGGATTGACAAACTCAAAACAGTATACCATGACCTAAGTCTACAGTAAAGATGGGGAATAAAATCTTCCAAATTATGCTATGTCCAAGTACAAATGTACCACAATGAATCCCCTCATATATATCTAGATACAACACACTAATTAAAATAATAATAATATTAATAATAATGATAGTGATAATAATAATAATAGAAAATCAGCAGAACAAGCAGATTGAAGGGGAGGGAGGACGGAAGAGAAAGGGAAGATGCTGGGGAATGAGTTTGATCAATTATGTCATATGCATGGATGAATATGGCATAATGAATCCATGGATATGTATAACTGTAATGTATTAATTAAAAAAAAAACTCCTGCCAACCTGTTTAGATAAAAGAAAAACAGGTTCTTAGTTGCTTGTATCTGGGAACAAAGCCTTATTCTACGATCTCTCCTTTTCCTGTGTTAGTTGTCAAGAAGTGCACATCTGCCAGTAAGTTTTTCTAAGTGTAAAAGTCAAAGTTAGTGCAGGTATGAAGATTTGTTAACATATAAACTATAAAACAGGCAAATATAGGTAAAATGAAATACAGTTCAGATCAAGGCTAGAAGAAATAAGAATAAGGTACAGATTTGTAATAGGCAGGGAAAAATTTTAAGTCATATATTCATCCAAATTTATTGAGTGCTGGGCTGTTTTCCTATGACTGCTTTAGCAAAGTAACAGAGTGGCTTAAACAACAGTTGTTGGGCTGGAGCTGGGGCTCAGCGGTAGAGAGCTTGCCTTGCACATGAGAGACCCTGGGTTTGATCCTCAGCACCACATAAAAATAAATAAGTGAAATAAAGGTATTATGTCCAACTACAACTAAAAAATAAATATTAAAAAAAATCGTTGTCTCACAGTACTGGAGGATGTGCAGAGCAATGTTCTCTCTGAAACCTAGGGGGTTTATTTTATTTTATTTTTTTGTAGTTGCTGGCAGTTGCGGGCCACCTGTGATATTCCTTGGTTTGCATAATTCCAAGTGTGCCTTCTTCTTTGTGTCTCTTTCTTCACATGGCCATCTTCTTATGAGGACTCCAGTCATACAGAGTAGGAGCTCACCCTATTCCAGGGAAAGCCATGTGGCCCCCTACACCAACATCATCTCATCTTAACTAATTTAATCTGCAACAACTCTACTTCCAAATTAGGTCACAATTCTGAGGTACTGAAGGTTAGAAATTCAATATATCTTTTTGGGGAGGATATATTTCCACCCATGATAAGCACCTCTGATGTGACATTTCCATGCTGTGGGCAAATGAAACAATTCCTGTCTGTAAAGTGTCTTCAGACTTGTGGAGAAAAAGACAATGATTTCAAATGCTCCATGATGAGGTTAGTTTAGGGTGCAATTAAAGAAATGATAATCAGGAACCTTTCATTCAGACTAGATTGTGTAAGGATTGGGAGTAGAGACAAGGAAAAGATGCTCCAGAGGTGATGTCCATTCTTCAACATGAATATAGTAACTGCCAGATGTTGTTGGAAAGATAGGGAAGAAACAAACCTCTTCAGACAGAGGAAAGCATGTGTACACACACACACACACACACACACACACACACAAAGCCTGACAAGCTGCTGCATTGCTAATTCCTCAATGTGATTCCCCTAGTGCTGAAGGCTAAACTAAAAAGAAGCTAGAAACATCAGGAGAGATCCACTGAGAGACAGGAGAGGAAGGGCATAGGGCTTTGCCTCATTCTGTTCAAGTTGTATGGATCTTACCTTTTATGAGCCTACCAAATTTTAATTTTATTTATTTTGGGAGACAATTTCTACCATCTACTTAAATTCTAGGCATCATATATCACAGTTACTGAAGGAAAAAATTAAGAGTACTTTTTGAAAACTAAGTTTCACAATACTTGTTGAGACTGAATAATGTCTACCAATAAAGATATTTTCATTGTAGGTATTTAATATTAGTTTCTTTTCTAATTTTTCCATTACAAGTGTACTCAATTGGAATTAATTGCTTCCATACTATGATTACATGGCACTCTGGCTCTTGGTTATGGTATCCATCTTACTCTTCTTGCTTTATTTCTTAGTTGCTACATGTTTCTTTCAGAATCTTACTCATCTTTTTATCTTTCCTTAGAGCTCAGCAATGCCTAGTCTATGATGTGTAATGAATTTTTTTTGAATTGAATTGAGTCATGAAGTATGAATGGAACATTGTACTAATACATAATTATTAGTCAAGTAAAGAAAAGTTTTAGAAAATGAAATTAAATAGTTAGGTAAGTTTAGTTCTTAAAGTCTTCCATGAACACAACATGGTTATTGTCTGTGTAACTACTGGGAAGAATAGGCAAATTATATTTTCTGTATATTTATATAAGTGTGTTTATATATAAAATATACTATATATAAGTATATATACAAAGTATGTATATATATATAGTTCTAATATAAAGGAAAAATATTTAGTCTCAAGATTCAAAAATAAAAGTAGAATAAAAAATATATTCATTCATTTTCCTCTTTGACTTCAGGCCCTTTTTTATTACAATCCATTTTTCTAGAATATAATGCTAGAACAAAGGTTTCAAATATGATTGATTTCTGCTTCCTGGACATGTTTCCTGGGAATGAATAACAAAACTACAGTAAACAATTGTGTTACCTGAACAAAGATGTGGATTAGTCTAAGAAATCTCTATCAGAAAAGCCAAATACCAGTCAATGTTAAGAGAAAATTCTTACAATTTACATTGTTAGTAGGGGCAAATAATTTACCTGTTAATTTCATCATAACAAAAGAATTATCATTTCTAATCATGGTTGTTTTGATTGATTTCATTAATGGAAATTTCTATTTATAAGACATTTTGATCATTTAATCCTTAAAATAATAATCTAAAGGAATCATAATGTGTATTTATTAATATTTGATATTTACTTATATTCATACATTTTATTTATATTATCTGTATTTATACTATTTCTGAAAAAATAAATTATGGAATAGAATTGATCCCAGAAAATTAGAATAATATATACATTTAATGTCTTATAGATGGTTAATGAATTTTTGTGTCACTTCAAGAGTTAGATTACTTAATTCTCTCTTTTTAGGTTTTCAGAGTCAAATAATATAAGTGGCCACATGAATTAGTGAGGTCAAATACATTTGGGTTTGGATTCCAATTCTGTTGTGTGATTAATGATAAATACTATCTTAACTATACCTCCTGGCTCCTCCTTTTCTCTCTCTAACTGTAATCACTAATTTCTAGGTTGGAGGTTTATGATCTTGGGTAAATCAGAGAACCACTTTTCTGAGTCTTGTATTTATCCTTTATGAGGAATGTTGTGAATATTGGAAATAGTACAAACTTGCTTAATATGATGCATGGTAGCTATTTTAACTTTATTATAACAAGAGAAAATTTTTCTTTAATTCTCTCAAAATTTTGAAATGAGAGAAAAAAAAGACTATGGATTATCCACCATCTGTGTACAGGCATGGAGGAATTCTGATCTGTGGTTAGTTGGTAAATATAGTTAAAGAGAGGAAAGGAAAACCAAGGAGGGATATCTAAGGTACTATTTGCTGTTAAAAATGCAATGCAAATTTCTCTGTCTGAAATTTCTTCAATGTATTGTAAGCTTTCTCTCCAATTAATCTTCAGTTATTAAAAAAATAAACTTTGAATAAACACCAGACTTAAAAGCAAGGTCCTTTCTTCTTAAGTCTTGTTTCTCATATGAAAATTACATTTCTTCCTTGGGTTATGATTGAAATTTTGTGACTGAAACATTCATCAAAAATAACATGAGACACTGTTTATTTCTGTAATTACATACCTATTTTTTTTTTTTAGAAATACACATGAGAGTTTGTCAGAGTTGACAAATAAAGGCCATCTCTCCATAGACAGAGAGAGGCCCCTATCTGTATTACAAAATAAGTCTTCTATTGTCCACCATAGTATGAAAACTGAATTATTGAATTTAATTTTAAGGATGTCTAAAAGGAGTATTGAGTTGATTCCCACACTGGCTTTTACTTAGTTGCCTGGCAGTCATCCCAACACACAGAGAATCAAGAAGCTCTTGAAACCAGTATGATATAGCAGTATGGCACTTTGGCTATGCATCAGATAGACCCAGGCTCAAACTTTGTCTGTGGTATTTTAGCTGTGTGACCTGGAATAGGCCACTTACATGTTTCACTTTTAGATTCCTCATCTGTTAAATGAGAGTAATCAGTAACTTCAAAGGTTGATATGGAGATTAACAAAGAATATAAGCAAAGTACTTATAATGTACACAATATAAAATCAGTTCTCAAAACATTATTATTATATGATAAGCAGAACATGTTCTTGAGAGGGGAAAAGAAGAAGAAAATAGACTAAAAAGTATTGGAGGAAATACTTCAATCCAAATAGGAATATTGAAAATCTAAAAGTCTTTCCATTGAATATAAATGCAATATATGTTAATGGTACAAACATTAGACAATGTGGGGAAAAGTACATAAAGGAACTAATATCTACACAAATCTATTTCTAAATTTAAAATCTTAACATTAGCTTTAAATGAAAAGCATGTAAAAATTTCAGAATTATATTTTTAATCTGCATATTTTTATTGGTACATTATATATGTATCTAATGATAGAATTTGTTTATATATTTGTTCATGCACACAATATAACAATATAATTTGGCCAATATCATTCCCTAGTACTCCCCTTTCTCTCCCCTTATCTATCCCCACTGGTCCCTTTCTTTTCCTGATCTCCCTTCAGTTTTCATGAGATCTCCACACCTTTCTTTTCCTTTACCTCTCTAGCTTCCACATATGAAAGAAAACCCTTGACCTTCTGAGTTTGCCTTATTTGTTTAACGTAATGTTCTCAAGTTTCATCTATTTTTCTGCGAATGACATAATTTCATTTTTCTTTGCGACTGACTATAATTCCATTGTATATATATACACAATTGTGAACTATAACTCCACATTTTCCTTATCCATTCATCTGCTGATGGACATCCAGGCTGGTTCTAAAGTTTGACTGTTATGAAATGTACTCCTATAAACATGGGTATGCATGTATTGCTGTAGTATTATGACTTTAGTTTTTTAGGATAAATACTTAGCAGTGATATAGCTGGGTCATATGGTTGTTCTAGTCTTTTGAGGAACCTCCATACTGATTTCCATAGTGTTTGTACTAATTTACAATTCCACCAACAGTGTAAAAGTGTTCCTTTTCCTCCACATCCTCTCTAGCATTTATTATTGTGTTCTTGCTGACTGCCATTCTGACCAGTGTGAGATACAATCTCTGTGTAGTTTTGATTTGCATTTTCCTAATTGTAAATGATATTGAACATTTTTTCATATATTTGTTAGCCATTTGTATTTCTTCTTTTGAGAAGTGTCTAATTTGTTTGCCCATTTATTAATAGGGTTATTTGGGTTTATTGGTGTTAGGTTTTGAGTTCTTTTTATAGTGTAGATATTAATACTTCATCAGAAAAATAGCTAGTAAATATTTTTTCCCATTCTGTAGATTCTCTCTTTACCTTATTGTTTTCTTTGCTGTGTAGAAGCTTTTTATTTTGATGCCATCCCATTTATTAACTCTTGGCATTATTTCCTGAGCTTTAGGGGTACTTTTGAGAAAGTAATTGCCTGTGCCTATATGCTGTAGTGTTGACCCTATGTTTTCTTCTAGGGACTGCATAGTATCTGAGTATCTGGTCCAATTCCTAAATCTTTGATTTATTTTGAGTTGGTATTTTTGTGCAGGGTGAGAGATAAGGGTCTAGTCTCATTCTTTCACATATGGATAACCAGTTTTCCCAGCTCCATTTTTTAAAAAGGTTGTCTTTTCTCCAGTGTATGTTTTTGGCAGGTTTGTCAAGGATCAAATAACTGGAAATGTGTGGGTTTGTCTCTGAGTTTTCTATTCTGTTTTTATGCCAGTACCATGCACTTTTTGTTACCATTGCTCTGTAGTGTAATTTGAAGTTAGGTATTGTTATGCCTCCAGTATTGCTTTTTTTGGTTTAGAATTGCTTTGGCTATTATGGGTCTTTTATTCTTCAAAATGAATTTTAGGACTGTTTTTCTAGTTCTGTGAAGAATGTTATTGGTATTTTGATGGGAACTGCATTGAATCTTTATATTGCTTTTGGTAGTATGGCCATTTTAACAATATTAATTCTGCCTATTCATGAACATGGGAGGTCTTTCTATTTTCTAAGAACTTCTTCAATTTCTTTTAGCATTCTATGGTTTTAATTGTAGAGGTCTGTCACCTCCTTGGTTATAAGGAGTTCTAAGAAGAAAGTTTATAGCTATAAGTGCCTACATTGGGATTTAGAAAGATCCCAAATAAATAGCTCAAAGATACATCTGAAGGTTCTTAAAAAAGAAGAACAAACCAATTCCAAAACCAGTAGAAGGAAAAAAACAATATCAGAGCCCAAATTAATAAAATTGATTTGAGGTTTTTTTTTTTTTTTTTTTTTTTTTTTTTTTTTTTGCTAGGAAGCTGTTACATTTTTTTTCAGTACTGGAGATTGAACTCAGGGGCATTCAACCACTAAGCCAACTCACAGCCCTATTTTGTATTTTATTTAGAGACAGGATCTCACTGAATTGCCTAGTGCCTTGCCATTGCTGAGGCTGGCTTTGAACTCATGATTCTTCTACCTCAGCCTCCCAAGATGCTGGGATTACAGACATGCCCAGCTAAAATATTGATTTTTGTATATTGTTTTTTAACTTCCTGCTATATTTATTAGCTCTAGAAGTCTTATGGTGCAACTTTTTAGATTGCGTAAGTATGGGATTATATTGTTTGCAAACAGTGATAATTTGACTTCTTTTCCTATTTTTATCCCTTTTATTTCTTTCTCTTGCCTAATTGCTTTGGCTAGAATTTCCAGTGCTGTATTAAACAGGAGTGGTAAGAGTGGACATCCTTGTCTTGTTCCAGATTTTAAAGGAAATGCTTTCAGTTTTTCTCCATTCATTATGAGGCTGGCTTTGGGGTTTTTATAGACAGCTTTTATAATGTTGAGGTAGATCCCTTCTATCTCTAGTTCCTTCAGTATTTTTATCACAAATGGATGATGAATTTTGTCAAAGGCTTTCCTGCATCTATTGAGATGGCTAAGTGATTTTTGTCCTTAATTCTAGTTATGAATTACATTTATTGATTTGTGTATGGTAAACCATCCTTGCTTCTCTATGGATAAAACCAACTTGGACATGATGTATAATCTTCTTTATATGTTGTTAAATATGATTTGCTAATATTTTACCAAGGATTTTTGCATCTAAGTTCATCAGGAATATCAGTCTATAGTTTTCTTTTCTTGATATGTTCTTATCTTGTTTTGGTATGAATGTGATACTGGCTTCATAGAATGAATTTGAAAGTGTTCTATCCTGTTCTATTTCATGAGATAATTTGAGGGGCATTGGTATTAGTTCTTCTTTAAAGGTCTGATAGAATTCAGCTGAGATTCCATTTAGGCTTTTATTTGTAGGAAAGCTTTTTATTATTGCTTCCATATCATTACTAGTTATTGATCTGTTTAGGTTTTCTATGTCTTCTTGATTTAATTTTGGCAGGTCATATGCATCCAGAATGTGTCCATTTCTTCTATGTGTTCCAATTTATTGGAGTGTAAGTTTTCAAAATAGTCCCTAAAGATCCTCTGGATTTCTGTGATGTCTGTTGTGATTTCTACTTTTTTTATCTCTAATTTTATTAATTTGGATCTTCTTTTTCTTTTGGTTAGTTTGGTTAAAGGCCTATCTTGTTTATCTTTTCAAAGAACCAACTCTTTGCCAATGTTGTTTTTTATTCTCAATTTTATTAATTTGGGCTCTGATATTGTTTCCTTCCTTCTACTGGTTTTGGAATTGTTTGTTCTTCTTTTTCAAGAACCTTCAGATGTATCTTTAGGTTATTTATTGGGGATCTTTCTGTAAATCCCAATTAGGCACTTATTGCTGTAAACTATCTTCTTAGAATTGCCTTCATAGTGTCCCAGAGGTTTTGGTATGTTGAATCATTATTCTCATTTGATTCTAAGAATTTTTAAATTTCTCCTGATTTCTTCTATTACTGATTCATTATTTAAAAATGTATTGTTCAATCTCCATAATTCTTAATTCATTCAGTTGTCTTTCTGTTTTTTCTTGGAATTCATTAATAATTTTTATAATCTTTCTTTTGAATTCTTTATATTTCATCCACTTCAATATCTTTGGGGTTAGTTGCTGGTGAATTGTGAACTTTAGGAGGTGTTGTGTTACCTTGCTTTTTTAGATTTCTTGTATTCCTGTATTGGGTTTTGTGCATCAGTTGGGGTTGATTACTTTTCCATTCTTACGTGTAGGCCTAGGTGTCCTAGAGTGATCCACTCCCTCATAGGACTGTTATCCACAGCCTTTGTGTTAATTCTTTGTGTTTTTGATTTAGCAGTGGAGGCCTGTGAGTGGAACCTAAGGACTCACTCCTAGCATTCCTACTTGGTTCCTGGTCATTAGTTTGGATTTTTATCTCCTCTATTCTTTCTACTAAAGTATATCTAAAATTTGAGTGTTGTTAATTTGTGTGTGGAGCAAGATGCACTGTCTTCTGGTTGAGTTTCATTCAGTATAAGAGACTCTACCCTGTGAACTTGTAGTGTCCCTGTATATTCCTAGCACTTCATAGAGAAACAGTAACAACAACCAATGAAAATAATATACAGCATTAAAATAAATACTTGTTTTCTACTATGATATCTACAGTGTTAATCACCACACACACACACACACACACACACACACACACACACACCCAAACTAGAAATAGTGGTGTTAGCAATTGTCAACAGCAAAAACAATAAGTAAACCATGAACTAGATCTGGCACTGAAGCAAATAGCTGGTGTCAACTATATCATCCACAGCAGTAATAATTAAAACAACATGAATGGTGGGGGCAGGAGTTATATAAACTAATTAGTTTTAAAAGATGGTAAAAATACAGTTAATTAAGAGAAAAGAATGGAAGGTAGGAGGAAGTTACAATGTTCAAAATGTGGACAGAGAGAATGCAGAAGAGATGTATCAGGTGATACTTATGAGAAAAGAGGAGAAAATGGGGAAAACAAAGTAAAGTGAGAGAGAAAGACAGAACAAGAGAATTGGGCTATTAGTAGGAGAAGAAAGGAGAGTAAGAGATCCAAGAGAAACAAACAAAACAAAATGAAAAGCAAACCAAAACCTCTAACCCTCAAAAGATAAGGCAAAAAAAAAAAAAATAACTAAAAAGAATCTTAAGGGGATGGCAAAACAAATTTCTAAGAATTTAAAAATAATACACCTGGGAAAAAGTGAACATGAGAAACAGTGGGCTACACACAAGGTATCTTAATGGCGAAAAGAAGACAGTCAGTTAAAAATAAAGGAATAAACTTGAAAGAAATAGGAATAAACTTGATAGTGGTGATTACCCTGGCTTGATTGGAACAAGATATGTGTCTTGGGTGGGGACCTGAGCAGAGTGGGTAGGATATGTGAATGGGATCAAACTGAAGACTTTAACCTAAAGATACCTCTGTTTAAACTATACTTAGTAGATGACAGAAACTATGATTCTTTCTCAATATAATGAAGTTAGAAATAAACAACAGTTAATTTTAAAAAGACTTCATACTTTGGAAATTAAAAAACATGCTTCCAAATAATTCAAGGGACACATTTGAAATCAGAATAGAAATTTTAAAAAAACTAAAAAATTGAATAATAATGAAAATACAACACAGTTTATGAGATGTAGCTACATTAGAATTTCAAGGGATAGCTATATCTTTAAATACATATACCAGAAAAGAGAAAAGGGAAAATTAATAAATGAAGGGAAAAAGGGAAGGAAATTTGTAGGAAAATATGACTAAATTTGAAGGAAGAAGTAATAAATAATCAGTTATGAATAATAGAAAAAATATGATAGAGAATAAGAAAGTCAAATGTTGTTTTTTTTAAAAAGACCATTAAAATACATAACACTTTAACTTAACTAATTTAAAAAATACATAAATAATTAGAAATTAAAAGGGTAACAACTTAAGCTATGGCAGTGATTAAAAAGATGATTAAATTGGATTATTTATTTTCTTGGTGCTTAGCTTGTTGAGTTCTTTATATACCCTAGATATTAGTGCTCTATTTGTTGTGTGAGGGTAAAAATTTGCTCCCAGGTTGTAGGCTCTCTGTTCACCTCACAGATTATTTCTTTTGCCGAGAAAAAACTTTTTAGTTTGAATTCATCCCATTTTTTGATTCTTGGTTTTAATTCTTGTGCTATAGGCGTCTTATTAAAGAAGTTGGGGCCTAGCCCCACGTGATGAAGAATAGAGCCTACTTTTTCTTCAATTAGATACAGAGTCTCTGGTTTAATTCCTAGATCCTTGATCCATTTTGAGTTAACTTTTGTGCATGGTGAGAGATAGGGATTCAATTTCATTTTGTTGCACATGGATTTCCAGTTTTCCCAGCACCATTTGTTGAAGATGCTATCATTTCTCCAGTGCATACTTTTGGCACCTTTGTCTAATATAAGATAGCTGTAAATTTGTGGGTTAGTCTCTGTGTCCTCTTTCTGTACCATTGGTTCACCTGCCTATTTTGGTGCCAGTACCATGCTGTTTTTGTTACTACTGCTCTGTAGTATAGTTTAAGGTCTGGTATATCCATACCATCTGTTTCACTCTTCCTGCTTAGAATTGCTTTAGCTATTCTGGGTCTCTTATTTTTCCAGATGAATTTCATGATTGTTTTCAGCACTAAAAAAGAACAAAATCATGGCATTTGCAGGTAAATGGATGGCGTTAGAGAAGATTATGCTAAGTGAAGTTAGCCAATCCCCAAAGAACAAATGCTGAATGTTTTCTCTAATATAAGGGGGGTGTCTTAAAGTGGGATAGGGAGGGAGAGCATGGGAAGAAGATTATTTCTAGATAGGGAAGAGGGGTGGGAGGGAAAGGCAGGGGGAAGGGGAATAGGAAGGATGGTGGAATGTGATGGTCATCATTATACAAAATATATGTATGAAGATTTGAATTTGGTGTCAACATACCTTATATACAAACAGAAAATGAAAAATTGTGGTATATATGTGTGTTAAGAATTATAATGCAAAAAAAGAGTACATGTATAATGGCATAATTTGGCACGAACATACTTTGTATACATAGTTACGAAAAATTCTGCTGTAAGTGGGTAATAATTAGTGTAATGCATTTCACTATTGTCATGTATGTAAAAAATTTAAAAAAGATAATTTAAAATATTATGAATCCTTTACACCAAAAAATTTGAAAGTGTATAGGAAACAGAAAATTTTTTAGAAAACAATAATTTACCAAACTGGTTCAAATCTACCCAAACACAGAAACAAAATAAATAAGCAAATCAAGTCAAGCTTATAGTGCTTGTACAGAGTAGGGCCATCTCAACTAATTTAATTCACTGTTTAGCTAGTAATTGGGTTTGCCTTATCTAATTGCTATACTAGTCATAATTTCTAATAGTGCTTTGGTTTCAGTAATTTAGCTTCCATAAGAAAGCCTTCTTCAAGGTTTCCAAGAACTATTGCAGAGTTGTGTGGATAGTTGAAGATATTCCTTTCCTAGTTGGTTTTAGAAAGAGTTCTGTTTGAAAACCACTGATTCAGATTCTCAGAATCACCATGGCATATACCTCTTCATCTATACTTGTAGAGAGAGACATTATGGTAAACCGAATTACCTTTTATTTACCTGCAAAGGGTTAATTAACTTTGCTCACATATTTTTGTTCCATATTTTGTTGAAATTACAAAATAGACCTTCAGTGGTAATTTTTCTTTTCACAGGTGGTAACTGAAGATATGATTAAGGGAAAATATTATGAGACATTTTAATAGTTGAAACAAGCCAAATTTGATTATATATTATAATCAGGATGTAGACACCTGGGTGAGCATGGCTTTAGTAACTCATCACACTTTGAGATTTACCCCTTTAATGAAAGCATTTCCATTTAATATTAAAGCTTATTTTCCTATTTTTTAAAATTTTATTTTTCAGTCATGAGATAAAAAAGATAAGAAATGAGAGATAGTGGAGAAGATTGAAAAAAAAAAACTAAAAAGCAGGCCTTGTGTAAGTTCCTTACAGGTCATCTCATCTAATGGTCACAACACAGTGAGTTTGATATTATTATTGTTTTAAAATATATTTATTTTTTAGCTGTAGTTGGACACAACACTTTTATTTGTTTTTATGTGGTGCTGAGGATCGAACCCAGGGCCTCGCGCTTGCTAGAGGAGCACGCTACCACTGAACCACAATGCCAGCCCAAGGTTGATATTATTATTATTATTACCTCTTTACATGTAAAAATGAACATTTTCCTTTTCCTCAGGATCACTTAATCACTAACTGGAAGAGCCAAGAATTCAGACTCATTTCTGGTTCTCTTTGACTCTATATTCTATGCATCCTTTGCTACATTTCTTCAAACACATACTAGATATTTGGGGACACATACATGCATGCATACACATCCTTCCCCCCACTGGTTTCTTCAGTCTTTATTCCAAAAAATTAAGAATTAATTAGTATTAACTGTTGTGAAGAAGACAAATACAATACTCTCACAGAATTCTAGCAGAAAATATGTGCTAGGTACCTAGACAGCAGGGGAAGCTAATCCAGTTTAAGGTCAGCCTTCATGAAAATTATTTTACTTATTTGATAGTATCACATAGCACTTTGCAAAAAAAAAATTAAAAGATACAAAAATAGTTGAATTATAGTGGTATTTTAAAGATCTTATTTAATGTGGACTATATATTTGTTATGGTATTTTTGTTTAGATTAAATATATATAAAATGGGAATTATACTCATAATTTTGAATATAACCTAGGCAGAACTAAAGTTGTATACCTTAATGGAGATTGAGAATATTTCATGATTTTTCACTTTCTTTAGGTTTCAGAATTTAATTTTTAATTCTATGCTAATGATTGAGAGTTAACTGTTCCCAGAGCCACTAGGAAATTTTAGTTCTTATTTATCTACTATATTTATATCTACTATAGTAATAAGACACAGAGCTATTGGATCTCAAATGATCTACTATTCATTTTAAAAGATAGGCTGAATAATCAGTGAAAAGGGTTTTTTTCAGTGCTGAGAGAGTTAACTGTCCCCAGAGCCACTAGGAAATTTCAGTTCTTATTTATCTACTATATTTATATCTACTATAGTAATAAGATACAGAACTCTTGGATCTCAAATGATCTACTATGCATTTTAAAAGACAGGCTGAATAATCAGTGAAATGGCTTTTTTCAGTGCTGATCTGATTTTAGAAAGTAGACCTAACTGCAGTAATCTATGGAGTGGATGGAAGATGATAGAGGATTATTAATCAGAGGGAGGGAGAATGCTGACTTGCAGGAAAAAGATGCAGATGAAAGCACCTTCTTGTACCTCCTGGAAATTGCTTGATCCTGGCTCTCTTCCCAGCTCTGACATACATATAATTTTCATTTGAAAAATAACAACTTATTAAAATGAGAAAAACATATTAGTTACTACATGAAAGGCAATCAATACAAATTTTCTTAAATATAGATTTCAAAAAAGTATGAATTTTTCTGTTATTGGTTCTGTTAGATAAATATTCTTAGTTTTATGTATTTTAATAGAAACCCAGAAATAATTGCCTGAAAAATATAGTTCTTGTTTTAAAACATTCACACACACACACACAAATTTATGCATGGCAAATACACAAGTGATTACAAAAAACTTTTCAAAGGTATATTTTTATAAGAAGAGCAATGAGATTTGAATTTTAATTTTAAGAAAAATATGAGCTGGGCACAGTGGCATACACCTGTAATCCCAGCTACCAAGGAGGCTGAGGTGCAGGATTACAAGTTTGAGGCAACTTAGTGAGATCCTGTCTTAAAAAATACAAAAGGCTGGGGATGGAGCTCAGTGGCAGAGTGCCCCTGGGTTCAATATGCCTAGAACCACACACACATACACACACACACACACACATACACACACACACACACACACATAAAAGCATGAAGTGAACATTATATTTTTAAATTTGATAAAGCACACATATATTAAGGATACCTTTCACTACATGACTGTTTTATATGCTATTGACCATTTAGTCTGCAATAATTATCAAAGCTTGTCCTTAGCAAAGAAAACTGCTGAAACTAAGATATTCATCATTTTGGTAGTTACACAGACACGATGAGTGGGTAAATGGACTGACCTCATCTTTCAGATATGCCTTTCCTGTCCTTCCCACAGGGACTTGAGGAGAACTGGGTAGAGGATTCCCTGCACAAATATCCCTCAAACTTCCTCTTTGGCCCATATATCCCTGATTTTCTAGCTCAGATATTCCTAGGCCTATTTGATAGCTCCACTTGCTAATCCCCAAAGCACCTCAAATTCTGTAAATCTAAACTAAACTTTTAATTCCTCTCCCCATCAAAACCAATGCACTTGACCTTTGTCAAATGCTCCTTGTTTCAGACAGTGGGCACCAAACATCCTCTATTGCAAGCCAGAAAACTATGAGTTACTTTTGATACTTTGTTATGCCTCATCTTCCATATACATTAATTAATCCAAATCCTTACTATATTACTTCCTAAATATCTCTCAAATCTACTTTTTCCAACCCCATGGTCACCATCCTAATTCAAGCGATGATCACCTTCCAAGTGGATAACTGTAATGGCCTCTGGTCCAACTTCCTCACTTCTGTTCTGGCCACTTTAGTATGTTCTTCATGTAAAAGTCTTTGATCTTTTCCAAGTGAATGTGGTACTATCATTCATGCTATAAAAATCTTTTAGTGGCATCTTATCATTCTTACTATAGCTTAACCTTCCTCTTGAATTTCCATATTGACCATTCCAGCTTCTGAGGTTTTCCATGCCTTTCCTAGCACAGATGTTCTGCACTTACGCTGCCTGGAACACCCTCTCAACATTCCCTCCATCTCTTCCTTTTGTCCCAGTTTATATCTACTTTTCCTTCAAATTTCAGCTAGTTAAGCTTTGTGAAAATCTCCCGATTCAATGGAATATATCAATACCACTTTATTAAATGTTCTGTTAACATCATGCGTAACTCTTTTGTAAGTATTTCTCTCCATAATTAGACTTTGTTTCATAGAAGGGCAAATTCTCTCTCTCTCACGGAAATGCTGCAAATCTAACCCAAGGCCTTGTGATTGCAAGGCAAGGGCTTGATTACTGGGCTGCATATACATATACCTCAGCCCTAAAGTTTGTATCTTTAAAATGTGCTTTTTGTTGTTGTTCATTACCGTATTTCAGTGCCTAGAACAATGCTAGCCACATAGAAGTGCTCTGGAAATATCTGTTGAATGAATCTTACACAATTATTCTTAATCAGATTCTCTTAACTTTGGTCCCATGAGTCACCTTACTGTGTATGACTTTGCTTGGCTTTTCTTGCTTGAGGTTGAAATTGTATGCTTGGTTTTGATCTCTAACTTGCTTATATCTTGTTAAACCTACAATTTTTAGTTGGTTCTGGCCAACATCCTATAAGGTTCAGCTTGGCCCTGCATGTCACTGAAGGGTCACCAAATATCTGGAGTAAAACCTAGACAATGTCCAATTCAACATATGCAGACTAATGTTTATACTCACACCAACACTTATTTGCTGAGAACTTTTATGATCAGAAACTCACAGATTCAAAGATAATATATAAAACATTATAGCTACAGTTAAGAACTATTTTTGTTCTTTGTGTTTTTGGTTCAAAATTCATCCTTTATAATAAAATGTTCAAGGTTTTGACTAAGTAATTTCAAAGTTTTTTTTCTAATAAATTGTTG
Organism: Ictidomys tridecemlineatus; assembly: GCF_052094955.1. NCBI lineage: Eukaryota > Metazoa > Chordata > Mammalia > Rodentia > Sciuridae > Ictidomys > Ictidomys tridecemlineatus. The sequence continues at coordinate 95,079,726 of NC_135480.1, read as the reverse complement.
AATAACCATGAAAATATGCACCTTTCCTCAAAGTTACTAAATAGAGTTTATGTCAACAATAGAGTCAATTTGAATTTATTTTTGAAAACATATTTTCTAGCTTGGCCAAAAAAAAAACAGTCAATTTTTGTTTTAAATCTCATAAACTACTTTTTTTGTGTATGGCAGTAAGGAATGACACAGATGTTCAGCAATGTGCTTGGAGTTTAGAAGAAGGGCATGTGCTTCTAGGACTTTGCTTTCTTTCTTTCTGATTATGCTTCTTCTTCATATCAATAATCCAGAATATAGAATATTGTCTTGATTCCATGTCCAATTCCTGTTTAGAATTCCATATATTCTTGGACAAAGGTCCTGTCTTATTTTCTATTCCTGACTCCATATTTCAGTTCTCATGGTAAGATTTCTCTTCATGCTATTAAATCTTGGCAGCATGCCCTTAAACTTCTGTTACCTTTCTCTGTGATCTCTTTCTTCTTTGAGCTCATACAGTGTCATCTATGGTGGCTTTTTTTTTCTGTACCCTACAGACTACAGTATATTTCCACTCTTGTCTATTGCTCCAATATTCTTTTTGCACAACTGATCACACGTATGTTGAGTACCTGTGTCCTCTGGGTTTTGGTCAGTCCTGTTCTGCTTTGTTTGCCTATTGAATGAATACCTCATATGATCTGAAGCTCAGAGAATGGGCTATCATGCAGAATCCTGGTCCAGAAAAGTTACAGCCATTTGTTCCTGAAAATTTCTTTGGTGAGTTAGGAGATCACCTACAATTTGTCAGGTCCTGTAATTATAAAGTTAAAAAAGCCATGGTCCTTCTCCATAAGGAATGTAGAACCTGCAAGAAAAATTCATTGACTACCCGACTCTAGTATATTTCAGGGATGATGACAGGAGATGCACAAGGTCCTAGGGAAACAAAGAGAAGGGTATTTATATCACAGTAGGGAATATGTGAAGGCTTTAATGAGACCATTGAACTGTTTTGCAGTACAAGTAAGTAATATCTAATGGAAGAAATGGGAGAAAGGCATTTCTAGGTAGAAGAAAGTGTAGTTTTGATATCACAGAGTTATGAAACACCTTGGTGGGTTCTTGGAACTACACATAGTTCAAATTGGCCATAGTAAAAATTGCAAATATAGAGGAATTGTGGTAGATGAGGCTGGGGAGGTATGGCAGGAGACAGATGTTGAAAGCCTCTGCATAGTAAATTGTTGTTTGACCAATTTTAGGACAGTTGATTTTTGTTATTTGCAATAGTTATAGAAAGTCTCCACAAACATTGAATTAGTGAATACTAAACCACTGCTTTAGATTCCTGTCAGCCAGTAGTCACATTTCAACATTGAAATAGCACATACCCCTGTTTTATGTGTGTTTCTGTTTTAAAATATACTGTTGACTTATCAACATTGAACTCATGACCAACATCACTATAACTCATGCCTGAACAAAGCTTGTCTGATGCATACATTTTCTCCATTAAGGCACATCACGACGATCCTTCTTTCACTTAGGAACACTAAGTAGCACTTCAGCACTTGGAGGCCATTTTGAACACCAAGACAAGCCTCCACCAAGGGACTAGTTACAAAAAAAGACACTTGTTTACAGTATGAGTTGAAACATGAAGGCAGAGTATAGCATTGTTTGAGTCAGCTAGGGACATGTGTTAGGCAGCTCAAAACTTTTCAACCACTTAGTACATGTCCACAAATGAGCACAAAAACAGCATTCATACCTAGTAGGCAAATTTGTAAATATGGGATCTATGAACAATGAGGTTGTATAATGTTATCAACATGGTGACTTGGGAACTATAAAATCTCAAGAGATAATACATAAATGCCTGTATCACTTCAGCTTCTGAGGGTGTTTCTGACCATATTTCATGTGACTAAAATACATGACCACAGAAAATGAAAAAGTGATGAAGTAAGTATGATACATAAGTCATCTCTGCCTATAATACAACTTGTCCAAGGATCTTTTTTTCTTGCTTTCATTATAGGCAAAGGATAAAGGTAGATTATGGTTTTAATTTCAGATGTATCATATTAATTTGAGTCTCCTGGTCCAAAGAATAATTCTACTTCTTCAATAAATTCTATTTGATTTGTCCTATTGCTGATAAGTGTTTACTAATTTGAAGAACAAGGCTTCTTATAACTGGAATCAAATCGATAGTTTTGAATTTATTTAAAAAATACATAGTCCCTTTTTAGTTTCATTTTTATATCAATAGTTTCATTTGGTTATATTTTATAAGCAGATAATTAATGTGGGTCCTTTTTCAATATTACTTTAGGGTTTGAACTATTTTTATTTTGTTTTTAAGATGAAGTCTTTGGAAGACAAAGTATACAAATCTTTGGGAAAAAAAAAAAAGGGAAGAGATATATTTGGGGAATGGCCCTAAATAAGTGTGGGACTGGGTCTGTTTAGGGCAAATAAATTCAGTTTTTTGATCCCAAATCTCATTCTTACCCCAACTATGTTTTCATGGATTGTAAATGTTACTAAAGAAAAGTAGGGAGAAATGTTATCTGTAACCTGAAAATATCCCCCAAGTTTGAATAGTTTAAAAAAATGAAGTATTATAGATGATGTAAAAGAGCAAAACACATTTATGTAATATTTTATTATTTCCTTGATACATAAATGCACAGTATCTTTTTATGATTCTTGCAGTCAAATGCCTTAATGAAATAGGAACACCAAGAATTTAGGTGACCAAATTGTATCTTTTTTTTTTTTTTTGCTGAAGGAGGAATTTGGCACTTTATGTTGGTATTCTCTTTATGGGGGAAAAGGAATTTTGTAAATACAATGTTAGGGCAGCATAGCAAAAATGTCAGGTAATGCTGTTACAGGGGAAATTTAGATTTGTCTAGGAAGCTAATTATTTTGATCTATTATTTTGATGCATAGGAGGATTTTCTTCCCGTCTTGGCAATGACATTAAGAAATTCCATAAATTTTTTGCTTTGGCTCTCAGAAGCTGACATAATGATAATGAATAATAATGTTAAAAAGTTTTCCAGCTGGGTTTAGTGACACAAACCTGTAGTCCCAGTTACTCCAGGGGCTAAGGTAGGAGGATTGCAAGTTCGAGGCCAGCCTCAGCAACATAGACAGACCCTGCCTCAAAATAAAAAATAAAAAAGGGCTAGGGATATGGCTCAGTGATACGGTGTCCCTGGGTTCAGTCTCCAGTCGTATTTAAAAAAAGTTTTCTACTTTCATGCCTCAGTATCTAAAAATATACATTTACGAAACTTCTAAGAATGTCAACATGACATGACTTGTTTCTGGTTCAAGAAGTTTCATACAGCAAACTTTGAGGAAGGCTTATTATATGGTCAATATTGGTTGTATAGGATGTATAATGGAATAGACTAAAAACCCATTCCCAATAAAGAGCCTATCTGAGATGCTATTCTGCAGTAGCTTTCGAGGTTGAGACAGGAGAATCATGAGTTCAAAGCCAGCCTCAGCAAACACAAGTTGCTGAGCAACTCAGTGAGACCCGATCTCTAAATAAAATACAAAATAGGGCTAGGGATGTGACTCAGTGGTTGAGTGCTTCTGAGTTCAATCCTTGGTACCTGCCCCCTCCCCTAAAAAAAAAAACCCTTTGTTTTCTCTTCACTCAAGTAAAAATTTTGATTCGACGTGGACATTTCCAAATATTACATATACAATATTTAATGTGCCTTAAAAACTCTCTGACCTCTTTTTCCTTCTCCCAGAAAATGAATTATTTATAATTCTTTTCATAAAGAGATAATCAGCTAAAGAGCTTTCTTAAAGGTGGCAAAACTGAAAAGCAAATTAGTTTTATGATTCCAAAGAATTAGCTGACTATTCATTTATTGTAATGTTTTCAGACTACTTTAGAACTCTCAAAGGAAGAATAATGGTCTAGTATAGTGCTTTAAGGTTTCCTTTATGGACAGAGTAAGGCATTTAATCTTGACAGACTCAATTGTTTTTGATTTCTTGCCATGTATATCCATCATAGAAATAGTAGTTGTGATTAATAGCATTTTGTTCACTAACCAAAGGCATTTATAATGTATACATGGATAATATTCTAAAATGGAGAATAACATTAAAGTTAAAAAACTTTAACAACTAAAAAATTAATATCTGTTGGGGAAAGAGGGCTATAAATGTACTTTCAGGAGAGATGGAAAATAATTTATAGATTTTCATGAATTTTAAGGAGAAAGTGGATGAATACATATTTAAGAGAGAAGATTCTCTTAAATAGATCATTGTAAATGGTTCATTAGTTAAAAAGATACCTTCCTAGTCCCCCTATTTTTATATCATCAGGCTAAAAACTATAAGATGGTGGTGGCACCAATGTAGAGAGACTATACAACTTAGAAAAATAGTGGCACCAAAAACTAGACTGTTTGAATTATTAAGGGAATCACATTTCCTCCCATCATATTCAGGTCCACAAGTTAAAAGCAAAATTGAGAAGAGGGGAGATGTGCTAATACATTAGATTTTGGTAGCATTCCTAGATAACATAGGAAAACTTGTTAGATAAATCTATGTTGAAAAGGCTAAACAAAATTGAAATAAAACAGGACCTCGTTGTAGCTCAGTGGTATAGAGTATGTGCCTCAAGTGCATGAGTGCATGAGGCTCTGGGTTCAATCTCTCTCTCTCTCTCTCTCATACACACACACACACACACACACACACACACACAGAGAGAGAGAGAGAGAGAGAGAGAGAGAGAGAGAGAGAGAGAGAGAGCATATAGAACATTAATTAGTTGAAATTATGAATTCACTTATTTAATCAACAATTATTCTTTTGAGTTCCAATAATCAGAAAGGCACTGGATTTAGCAAATAAGACATGATCTCTGTTTTCGTAGAGGGCATTTGTTGAGGACAAACTATGGCCAGGTGTTTTATATATCTTACATTAACTCTACGAAGTGGATATTTCTTATCATTTCTCCTTTTATATTTGAGGAAGCTGAGCATCATAAGGGGGATAGATTGCTCAAAGTCATGCAAATAGTAAATGGCAGAGTTAGACCTTAAAACCACCTTGTTATCTCTAAAGTTCACTACATTATGGTGCCTGTATCTACGAGGAAACAGAAACACACACAATTATCTAGGATACAGATCAGAAACTGTAAAAAGTACTAAGAGAGGATCTGTGACCTGCCATGGGAGCACAGAGAAGGGAGCGGTTCAGTTGGTCTTTGGGTAACCTCTGGGAAGGCCTTTCAGAAGCTGGCACTAGAGCTAAGCCTTAGAGGTAAGTGGGGAAAAGCATTTTAGGCAGAGACACAGAGGTGCAACTCACCTGAAGGTTGAAGAAACAGTTTACAGTCCCACATGCTAGAGTGGTGTTTCTCACACTTGGTGTATTTATATCATAGTTTTGATTTTAGAATTTTTGGCAACATACCTGAATAATGCCATGGTTAACAATCATTACAAAACAGTGAGTCTATTTCAAAGGCTTTAAAGTTAGGATCCTGGGCTTTGAATCCAGGCTCTGCCATTTTCTAGTTATAGGAATTCTGGAAAACCACTCAAGCTTTGTTTGGTCAAATGGTAATAATCATGAGGGGCAATTTTAATAAGCATATGAAGTGATACACATAAACTGCTTAGCTTAGTGTTTAGCACAAAATATACACACAACAAGTTGGGTTTTATTAATATCACATCACATATCTATAAAAACATTTGGTTATTGCAGGATTCCTTTTGCATCATGGTGTTTGCAATAATTTTGATCTGGAATATGCCCTTAGGAATCATGGGCTAAAGGCTTGGTCCCTAGCCCATGGTACTGTTGGAATGTGGTGGAAACTGTTTTTGGGGGGGCACCAGGGATTGAACCCAAGGGTGTTTAACCACTGAGTCACATCTCCCAGCCCTTTTTATTTTTTATTTTGAGACAGGTTTTTGCTAAATTGTTCAGGGCCTTGCTAAGATGCGGAGGCTGGCTTTGAACTTGTGATCCTTCTGCCTCAGCCTCCTAAGCCACTGGGAGTACAGGTGTGCACCACCATGCCTGGCACATGGTGGAAACTTTGAGAGGTGGGACCTCGTATGAGGTTTTAGGTCATTTGGGACATGTCCTTGAAGGGGACTGTGGGAGCCCAGTCTCTTCTTCTCTGTTTTTCACTCAGCTAAGAGGTAATCAGCTTCCTCCTCTAAGCACTCCTGCTTAGGGGAGGAAGGATATACTGCCTTGCCACAGGCCAAAAGCAATGGAGCCAACCAACCATGAACTGAAACCTCCCAAACTGTGAGCCAGAATAAATATTTCCTCTTTTGAACTTGACTATCTCAGGAATTTGGTTATAGTAATGGAACACTGATTAATACAGCATACTGAACCATATTGTATCCTAAACTAGCATATTCTGCCATATTATATATTATTACTTTTTCTATATACTTAGAAAATATACAGTTTAGTTATAAGCTTTCTTTCCTGCTGTCTTAATGTTTTGTTAGACCCATTATCTTCTACTTTCAGCAAATAGAATAATTTTCTATGTTGCATTGCAGGACCCCTTAGCTTAATGTATAATTTGGCATATACTGCACATATTGAAGCATAGCAAAAATATATTTTACTTACTGATCATTTCAGCAGCATATGGGTGGGCCAAACAGCATGCTTTGGACTAAATAGTTGAGAACAAACTATATGGAGTGTGTTTAGGGGGCATATGGGAAGAGGGAAAGAGACAGAAGTACATGATGGTCAGGTTGGAAAGGGACTAGAACATACTGAGCTAATGGAAAGCCATATAGGGGAGGTGCAGAAATGTATCTAGAAAAGTAGCACACTCACGTTTGGATTTTAAGAAGATAATTAGTGCATCCTTGAGGATTGCAGTATAAATCTATTGACAAACTCTACATCCTTCAAAACTAAGTGACTTTGGGAAGGGTTCTTGATCCCTTATCTTTGCATTCCAGCATCTAGTATAGTATTTGAAGAAGAGAAGAAAATGCTGACTAATTATTGGTGATCACGTAATTTGTTTGAAAGAATTACCAGGAGTCCACAGAGTGAATTGTGATCAGCAAACCGAAATGCATTGTTTTGTAATTTATGTAGAATTCCCGATACAGCCTTCAGAGTTTGCCAATATATCCAGTGATTAAAGACATTAGGCCAAAACAAATCTTCCATCTTTGCTTTCATAGTTCAGGAACTATTACAGGAATAGAGTTTACCCATGAACCAAACAAAAATGTTGCTATAAATCACTGCATTAGTTGCTGGGTTAAAGGCTCTGCCCGTATCATGAAAAGCAAAGAAGAAATGTTGCCAAAAAGAGACATGCTCAGTTGATTTGACTACACCAATGTGTTTAATTCCAGGCTTTAGTCAAAACAGGTCTAGGTGACAGACTCATTCCTATGATCATTTGATTGTGACCTATTAAAAGAGTTAATTGTTTGATTTTTCCTGTTCTTAACAGTATTTCTATACTTAGAACATTGTATATGGTTTGCGGCTTTATTGAAAACTGTGAATCTATCTTTCTTCATTTTTCTCTGATTCTGTTATTCCTGTATATCCTTGGGCTTTTGCAGAGACTCATAATAGCCAAAATTTAATAGAATTCTTAATTTTCAATTAAAATTCTAATAAAGCTTTTCTAAACTGACACACCAGAAGTAGCAAATTTTATATTCATGTTTAAAAAGAATATCACCAGCACCAAAAAATAAGTAAAAATGATAAAATAATCAGGAGTACTTAGAAATTTAAAGGAATCAGATGACATGAAATACTGGCTTACCTTTTGTAGATACTTCATTTTCTCCTCAGATTCCTGAATTCTTAGGGTGTTAGCAATAAAATCTGTATCCTCTAGAGGAAATAAAGTCAAATTCAATCTGAAAAATTTTATCATGATTTTATAATAACAAATTGATATAAAACTGGATAAAGGTTAAAAGAGTAGAAAACTACACACAGATATATGTGTTAATACTGTATGACCAGATTCATAAGTAACTGGAGACTGGATTAATTAGCTATTGCTGCAGGGAACCTCTAATCTGTTTAGATGATGAGTAAGCCTGAGTCAGGGCAAGAAAGAGTCTGTAGAAGATATTCAGGTTCTACATTTCTATTCAACCTGTTATAGAAATTTAGGTATTAGAAATAGTATGGTCTCTGATGCAGGGTCTTAGGTATGCAATTCAGAAAGTTATGCTAATATGTAAAATTGTACCTTTGTACTTATTACCCATTTTTCTGAAGAACCTAGGCATTCCAGATGTTGAAAGGCATTAAAGTTGGTACTTACTCTTATTCTCAAAGGGAATATGTTGGAGGTGACTTTTCTCTAAAAAATATAAAAAGTAAAGAAATCATTGGAAAAAACCACAACGTAAAAGGTGTCTGAATTTTCTATCCCCTTAAAAACTGCATAATAACAATTTTCACATCCTAGGCCTCATGTAAGGCTTACTGGTTAGTGAACTTGATACTAAAGTTGACTTTGCTTTCACCTTAAACTAGTATCCTTAAAATCCTTTTAGCCAACATATACTATTTCCTCAGATTGTTCCATATTGCTTGTCAAACAGATGCCATAATTTAAGGGGCATTTAACATGTATTTTTAGATGTAATAATGATACCAGCGATCCTTTTAGGGTGGAAGGATCTCTGGCAAAGTTCACGAACTACTTATACGTGTGTTATATGTATATGCCTTTTACTCGTTTTGTACCTTTCAGACTGAAATGATTTTTATTTTAGCATTAGGTTGGGAAGTTTCTCCTGGAAGGGGATCTAGTGTCTTCTAGGTAAGTTGTGGTACTGGAGGAATTACCTCTGAGGGGCGGCTACTTTACTCACCAGCCACAGAATTCTTAGTGGGCCGCGCCACCGGCAGACGCTGACTGCTGCCTCTGCTCAGCACCAGCTGAGATTCGTTAGTGGGATACATGGACGCCCCGAGCCAAAACTGTTTAGCTAAATTGGCATCCTGTTCCGAGCAGCCAGCGAACACCAGTAATCCCGGAGAACAAATTTCGTGAGACTCCTTCCCGTTACTAGAGTTGCTGCAGGGCCCTGTTTCCATGGCAACGCAGGACGCTTCTCCAAGCTCCCTCACCCCTCCCTCCGGACTCGGCAAGTTGGTACCAGCCGCCGGCGGAAGCTCTGTTTCTTCCCTAGGTGTTGGGGTCCAGCGCGAGCTCCTGGCCCATTTGAAGCCCAATTCTATGGTGATCACAGGCTTTGGGACCGCCGAGCCTTGGAGTCTAGATGCGAGTCACAACTTTTGGATGCGTCCTGTCAGAGTCAGTGGGGGAGCACTTTAGCCTTTTATATATAGCTTCGGGCAGCCTTCCACCCTTCTCCCCCTCCCTACCAAAAGATATCTTTATAAACTTTAAATTATTTGATTCCATCTCCCCAATCTCCCCTCCCAGACCAGACTGCAGAGGTTTAGCACCTGCTACTGCAGAAGTTCTGAGACCTGCGTTGGAAAATTCAATAGGATAGCTAGTAGCTAGTATTTTAGCTAGAGGCCTGGACTGGACAGATAGGTAAATGATTACTTAAAAAAGGGATATATCTAATGAGTGGGCCTAGTTCTTTCATGAAATATAATGAATTTTTTTGTTAATATATCCTTATGAAAGTATCAACAACTGCGAATAACTTTCCCGGGGAATTTTTGTTAATCTAGGAACAATTTAACCATTTCAGCAGTAAAAAAATTGTGATTATTATGGCAGGAACTGAGATGGACATCATAAAGCCAACTGAGGAAAGGAAATGGACAAATGATTATTATCCACAATTTATATCTTTAAGGCACTTTATTTTTTCAAAATATTGCTAACAATATAGTCTCATAGGTCAAAGATCGATAGCCACAAGTCAATAACAGATCAACCAGTTAAAGAAAAAGAAAAACATGTAAAATAATTTTGGTTAAGAGCCTGAAGGAATATTAAGAAATACACATACATACATTATTACATATATTGTATATTTAGCAACTAAATGCTATTTTTCTTGGTTGAGCAACCGGTAAGTAGGCAATGGATAACATCAGCCATTCCAACAGACCTCTCCTCCAAACACATTGATGATGCACAGGCAGCTCATTTGGATGAATCCCAATCTTTTTACCTGGCCGTGTGGTTAGTGATTGGTACTATTAGCAATCAGCTAACTACACTGCCTAGTAACTAGACTCACAGAGAAATAACTTCAGTCTTAAGTTGGTGCCTCCATTTGTTGTGATAGGCAAATCATTGGTTACATTGGAGTTCACTTAGTTGCTGGCTTGCTGAATACGTTACTAATGGAAAATAGTAATGAACCCTAGCATACAGCCGTAACTGTTACATGGGGGAGGGGTTCTCCAAACAGTTTAAATGTCTTTTCTGAAAGCCTTTAAACTCCGCGCATTTCTTCCTTGCACGAGACCGTACCATCCTGGTTGGACTCCCTAGAGATAGCTAACGATTTAACTATCTGGAGAGCAGCCAGCCGGTTCTGTGGGTTTACTCGCACTTTGGCAACTTGCTCCCGGACAAACGCTGACGCATCGCACTTCCAAGCGCTGCTGACTCCTCTCCAGACTCCGCGGGGCAGCGGGTGATGCTGTGCCTTGTTTTGATGGCAGTGGAGTTAGTGATTGTAAGCACCATAGTACAATCAGCTAATTACACTGCCTACAAACCGAGCACCGGGCGCCCGCCGCTGCAGCTCCCGGATGGTCCGCAGTGCCGATGTGGAGTTCCCGAGCCGGCTGGCCGCCCGCGGGGACCGGGCCCCCGCCACCCCCCACTGCACCTGAGCCGACACCTGACAGGGACTGGGCGCGAGGCCCTGAGCCGGGGTCCTCCGCCGACGCCTCCAGGGTTGACCGGCCCGCACCAATGCGGTGGCCCCAGCGCCCACCGCGGGTCGTAAGGCCTGCGAACAGCCCGGCCCACGGGTCCTGCATCCCCAGGGCCGCGCCCCCGACCCCAGGTGACCCGCGGGAACGCCAGGTTCCCCCTCCCCGCGGTCTCCCGCACCTCCCAGGGCCTTCCTGCTCAGCTTCCCTTCCCCTTGGCTTCTCCGGGCCGGTCTCCCACTTCTCTCACGCCGGGTCTAGCCCGCATCAGAAAACTTCTCTTCAGTTCCCAGCCCAGACCCTAGAGCCGGCTCCTAGCCCCGTGCGCCCCGCAGCGCCGAGCCGCCAAGTGACCGCGGCGGTGGCTGTGGCGGGCCAACCGCCCTTGGAATCCCGCGGGCCGAGGGGGCGGGGCGGGCGCGAGGTGTGGGGAGGCGTGGGGGAGGGGAGGAGGCTGAGAGTTGGGGCTGTGGGCGGCCCCTCTGGGGGCCTGAGGAGATGGAGGAGGTGGGAGCACAAATTCTTGATGAGTTTCCCTTCCTGGTGTAGCTGTAAGGGCAAAGAGCTCCTTCTCCTTTCCCCGTTCCCCCCAAAGTTCCACAAAGCCCACCCAGTTTTCATGCCCATTATGATCTGAGAAAACAGCTTCCCAGGTACCTCAGAGGGTAGGCTTGAGTTTTCCAAGCGGAGGTAGGCCTCGGTGTCCCCTGACACGCAGGAGAATTATGTTTGAGGTGGCCATTGCACCCTTGCTTAACTCTGGGGATTTGGGCTGTGTTCTTAGAGGGCCATACAGTGAAGTGAGGGCTCCATTTTCTAGTCAATAGCTACCCAGCCAGCTCCTTAGATCAAAGTGTGGTCCTTTTGGGATCAAAGCCTAAGCTTTGTACTCCTCAAGGTCAACCTCAGGCAGAACTACTAGCACATACTTGTTTAAATACTTGTTACATGTTCAGCATTTGTTTTACCCTCCACCTTAGGCTAGGTGGTGACACAAAGTGATCACACATTATTTGCCATTCAAGACAGTGTACAATAAATTACTAAACTGGATAGACGTTACTAATAGAAATAGAAAGGGAGGCACCAAGAGAACTGTAATGAGAATGTTCATGGAGGAGGTCAGATTTGAGTAGGTCCTGGGAGCAAGAGTAAATTTGGGTATTCAGGGAGAAGTCTGCAGAGGCCAGAGAAACTGTCTAGTGACAGTTTTGTTTTCCTGTTCTTGCAGTTTCACATCTAATGGTGTGGATGTGTTTGAGCGTGGGATAGGTCAGGAAAGGGGACAGTTAAGAGGATTTCTGGGTAGTATCTACTAATAATTTTTTCCTTTTGATGTTTTCCCCCTTTTTTTCCTTTAATGAGTGAGTAGGGAGAGGAAAAAAAAATATTGTGATTAGACACATGGTAGAACTCGATTGGAAGTAGTCCCACTAGAATGTGGTTGTCATGCACGCAGTATAGAGCAATCATTGTTGACCCTGAAGGCTTAATTCTTAATTATTTTCCACAAAGGAAATTTCTAGCCAGCTGTAGATCGATTCCTAAAACCAGCAAATGGGCTCATAGATGCCACTAGTAACACGAATAGGGACAGGCAATCTAGACTATTAGACACAAATTCCAAACTAAAAGTATTAAAACAAGAACTTCCCAAGGATGAGTTTGAGAAGGTTATAACATTATCTTTGACTATTAAAGATGCCTTTTTTTTTTTGCCAAAAGCATACTTTGTTTTGTGAAGAGTAAGAAATCAAAGTGAAGTAGAAAATGTTAATTGTAAAAATTAACTTATAAAATTAAATTGTAAAAGATCACTTGCAGATGACTTTTGTATTCATTCATCCCATATTTGGGAGATGCAGAATGTTGTAGCACACATTAAACAAATCACTTCATACTTATTTAAAATATACACATAAATGAAAGTAGGAATGAAACAGCCCTCATTCCATTAACAATATGCATACCTAAAACTTTCATGAGAATAGTCATAGAAACAGTTCTGTTTCTTCAAATTATTAGTTGTTTTTACATAATACTATATGTAATGTTTCTTTCTGATTTATTTTTAGTTTAAATTATTAGTTGCATTTTAAGTAATCTTACCTGAGCTGGATTGTCGTCATCCAAGGTGATGGTTGTGTTAGATGCCTTGAAAATTAGAAACTTTTCTTCAAAGATAATCAATAAAGAAAATTTATGTAAAAGTCATCAAGATCCATTGTGTACTAAATTTTTAAAAATGTACTTATTTTGTGTGTAGTATAATTAAAAAAGTGAAGTACATCAAAAAATGTGTGTGGCCTAGGTTTGTTTGAAGAAAAGAATGCTTGTTCATAGGGTTGCTGTTGATTTGGCCTGCAGTTACTAAAGAAACTCCAAGGATCTTGTCGCCTTTATGGTTCATGTCTAGGCATGCCTGGAGACCAGGGAGACCCATGATTTAATCTAAGTAAGAATGCTTGTGGTGTTTAAAATGCCCAAACAGAAGATTGCATTTGTTTTAGACAGCACCAGGAAGGCACCTTTCAGGGGAGTTGTTTACTGTTTTAATTTCTATGCTTTTGGTGATCAAGGAGATGGGGAAGGAACTCTAAGGAGTGGAGGTGGAGTTGGTGATTAAGAAGAAACTAAGAAGAATATTGAAAACAAACACCTTCTACGTTAGCTTTGGCAAGTTTATATTGGTTTTTATTTACCACTCCTAGATAAAAGACCAGAGTGATAGGAATTGGGAGTTACGAAAGGTGGAGACAGCCTAGCCCTCCCTTCAACAAATGCAAACACACAATCTGAACATTTTGCTGTCTTCCAAAGCTTTTGAAGGATGTTGTTAAGGAAGAAAGAAATGAAGAATGAGACTGATTAGAAATTATTGGATTTTAGCAGTTTCCTTTTAAACCTGTGTTTAAATTCATGTTTTTTCTTAGGAAATATAAAACCATGTTTTGGTTTTTATAAAGATTATCAATGTCAAATTACCTTATTAACATTGATGATATACTTAGGAACTGAGTTGAGATTTTGAAACAAGACCAAATTGAAGGCAATTTGGTGCCTTTGAAGAACTGAAAATCAATGAATCTGTTTCATTCAAGCTAAAATAAACTGCCGGCAGTTTTTGTAATTCCATATTTTTGATTCTATTTCCTTATACTCTCAGTTGTAAGAGTACACTAGATTCTTAATTAGCTTCTTATTTATATTTATTGATTAAATGCTTTTGTTTTCAGTATGAGAGTGCTAATTTAGCTTTTAGGTAAGTAAATCAGAAGCAATCTAACAGAATGGGCTTCATAATTTAAGTTGCTGGAGCAAACATCTTGTGTATTTACTATCTTTATAGAACATAGTTTCCAGGGATTTATGGTCTAGTTGGAGAGATGTACAATTTGTATATATAGATAATTAAGATGGTTAAATTATGTTAATCATATTAACACAACATATGATATTAATATATAAATTAATATTCACATAATTTGTACCATTAATATAATGTTTATTTATATGCTATAGTTATGTCACATATAAATATATTATATATCAAGATGGTCAGATGAATAAGTGCTTCAGGAATACTGAATACTAATGTAAGCTTTATTATTGCCAGTATTTAGGAAAAAGAATATGCAAACTTGTAAAGGTTGGAACAGAGAGAAGGCTTCATGGAAAGGTGGGACTGAACTGAGATTAGAAGGGAAAGTAGACATAGGTGAAGAGGGAAAGTTCTTGGCAGCAGGAGCAGTTTGTGAAGGAAAAACACAAGCAAATTCATGGAGATGGTAATGCATATGGGCAGTGCGGCAGCAATGAATGGGTCTCCATTGGGAAATGAGATAGAGAGGCAGGTGAGTAGATCATAGAGGACTCTATTAGTATAGTGAGTTTCACTTTCTTTCTTCTGACCCAAGAGCCCCTGATGTGTATTGTGTGTTCCTTCCTCATCTGGAGATTAAAAGAGAATTGATTAGAAGAGGGAGAGACAGAGAAGATGGAAAGTCCATTTAGTAAATTATTTTAATAAATCTAGGTATGAAGTGATGTAGGAAATATGGATAAGTGGAAGACACTTTATGAAGGAAAATTTATAGGATTTGGTGACTGGTTTAAAGTGAAGAAAGAACGAGATTAACTTCCAGCTTTTGAGAACAAGTAGAGGGGGTCAAGAGGAGAAAATATAGTGAGAGGATAACTGTGATGAGTTTCAGTCTAGGCATGTCTGGCATTAGGTACTGGAAGAACTTTGTGGTGAAATCAGATATATGAAACTGAAATTCTGGAAAGACACAAGAACTGAAAAGAGAGATTTAGCAGTTTTCTGAAGCTGTGATAGTTAGCCATGAGGATGAAGGTACCAAGGAAGGTTCGTTGACTTTCTTCATTGACCCTCCATCATCTGCTGTGGTTCACCTACAATGGACAGAGTAGATGATTGATAATCATGCATTATTCTCAATTGGTGGAAAGAAGAGGGCTCAGGAGCAACTTCAAGAGGGTCCTTCTACTCAGGGGCTGGCAGGAGGAAGTATATTTTGAGAAGAGTTAGACCAAAGAGAGAAGCAAAAGAATAGAGTCTCATAAAAGCCACACTGTTTTAGACAAGGTCAGATATGCATATGAAGTCTAGGGAAATGGCTGCTTGGGTACCATCACATCATGAGGTTTGGTCAATGGAACTAGCCACAGGCAGCAGATGATTAGATTTGCTCTATAAGAATGTTTGTTTACAGCTTGATTCATTGAGTCTGTGAAGGATCAATGATCTCTAGGCTATAAATAGATTAACTTCCCTGGTAACTGTTTGGCCTCTGTCACCTCTCCAAAAAACTCGGGTGGATTTTCCAGCTTTGTAAAAGTAATTTCAGTGCAGCTCGTTAGTAGTCTTACGCAATGGTTTGAAGAAAGTTTTTTCTTCGTAAGAGCTCTAGAGTGTTTTCTTGAACTCTATGAAGCCCAAAGAAGGAATCTAACTATCTTGTGAAATTTATTTATTTATAATAGTGATAATACTTTATGCCCTTCTCTTTAACATCCCTCCCTATGTCCCCCTAATTCTTGTTTTTATTTCTACTATCCTTCTTTGGCACCTATGCTTTCTTTTCTAATGGAACTTCCCTATAGTATTTTTAAATTACATAACCCATAACTCATTCATTATCATCATTTTCCTTACACCCATGGAATATTATCTCAAAGATTTAATCATGCCTACATTTAGTAGAGTTCATATTGTCCTTTCCCTTCTTAGTTCATCTGTTACCTGTTTATCTACCTCTTGGATAGAAAACTTCCAGAAAACTTTAGCTCATGCTCATCCTCTTCTTTAATCACTTTTGAACTTAGTATGTTCACTCTACAATTTTAGCTGCCACTAGTAAAAATATTCTCTTATATTCTAATTGTATTTTGAATGCATCACTTAAATATAAGTATGGAGTGCTGATATATAGATACAAATATTTACTTTATTTGTGAGTGTGGTGTATATAGGTATTTTTCTTACACTCTGAATTATTTGTAGTGAGTTATCTTGGTTTCTAACTTGAAAATTTGTTTGAATAGCTATTCTAACTTCCTTTAAACATAGCTTGAACATAATGGGACTAAATTTATGTGGGGGTTATAGAATCAATTCATTTATTGTATAAAATGGTGCTACTTATTGCTATTTTTTTTTTAAAAAAACACACTTTCCCTGACAGAAGTAGAGTGTTGCCAAAACATCTTCAGACCCCTACCCCCACCCTTAGCAATGACATGCATTTGCAAATGGATAAGTCATCCTAGAAATATAACTTGTAGTTTATGGAAGGCATGCTGAAGAAATCAAATAGGCTAAGAATAAGACTGGCTATTAAGTCCAGAAAATATGGTCAATTTAGATTATAGCTCAAATTAATTTGCCTGTTTTAAACTGTTATAACCATACATATTTTCATCTTACAGATGAAGCTGAAGCTTAGCTAAAAACCAAGAAGATAGTAGAACAAGATTTTCACATTTTACTTTTTTTTAATTGATTAACCTTAGCCATTAGGTTTTTATTACTCCATTTAAAAAAAAAAGAAATGCAGTTATGGAACCTGTTACTTTTACAAGGTAATTTTCATGCTTTGTACCATTTGATTTTGTTACAGGTATAATAAGAAGTTAAAATACATCTTCGACGTTTTCCTTCTTTCCATTCATCCTCATTTAAAGTGGTTAGAGGCCTCATTTTCCCTGTTTTCTGTGGTGCCTTAGCCAGCTTAATCAGTGTCTTCATGTGAACCTCTACAGGCAGAACACAATCCTTTTGTTCTACTACGGTTAACTCATCTGACAGTTTCAAAAAGAAATCTTTGGCCAAGCATGGTAGTGTACACTGTATCAGCTACTCAGGAGGCTGAGGCAGGAGTATGGCAAGTTGGAGGTCAGCTTAGGCAACTTAGCAAAATCCTGTCTCAAAATTTAAAAAAAGAGCTGGGGATATAGCTCAGTGAGTGGTAGAATGTCCTGGGTTTACTTCCCAGTACTGGAAAAAAAAATCCTGGAATGATACTGTTTTAAGCAAAGGAATAAATGTCATATAATGGAAAATTTAGACATTACACAGGAACAGTGAAAGTTTTTTTTATTTTTTATTTTTGGTCATTCAAATTTTGATATTGGCTTAGACTGACCCAAGTTGAGTCTTTTGCTAAATTCTAATATCCTTTCAATGGACATTACTACCTGGGTGTTTAATTGCCATCGAAAATTCAGGGTTCTTCAATCTTAAATAATTGTCACTCATTTTATATTGGCTCTTCCACTAAACTCATCAATTATTTCAAACTTAAGATTATTCTCTTGGTTACTAATGCTTGAAGTAATTTTTGAGTATGTGTGTGTGTGTCAATCTGCATTTCATTGCTGTAACCAAAATACCTGACACAAACAACTTAAAGAAGGAAAGCTTTTTGGGCTGGGGCTATAGCTCAGTGGCAGAGTACCTTCCTTGAACATATGAGGTACTGGGTTTGATCCTTAGCACCACATAAAAATAAATAAATAAAGATGTTGTGTCCACCTGCAACTAATATATATATATATATATATATATATATATATGTTAAAAAAAAGAAAAAGGAAAGTTTTGGCTCACAATTTCAGAGCTTTCAATCCATGGCTGGCAAGTCTTCATTACTTTTGGCTTAAGATGAGGCAGATCAACATGTAAGAAGGGTATGGCAGAGTAAAGCTGTTCACCTCCTGGCAGTCAGGAAGTACAGAGTGAGAGAGGGGCTGGGGAAGATATAGTTCCCAAGGACTCTCTCCTTTCAATTAGGCTCTACCTCCTACAGTTTCCTCCACCTCTCAATAGTCTATTTGCATTATTAATCCATCAAATGGATTCATTCACTGATGAAGTCAGAGCCCTCTTGATAACAATCATTTCTTCAAATTCCCCATCTGAACATTGCTGCATTGGGGACCAAACTTTCAATGTATGAGCCCCTGGGGAGACATTTCAGATCAAAACCAAACACTATCTCATTTCTCAAACTCTGCATTTGAGATATATATATATATATATATATATATATATATATATATATATATATATATATCTGATTTCCTTCTCTAAATTATAAGCCTCTTGAAAGGAAAAGTTGAGTTTTATTTTTGTTTTTCTCCCCAACACACAGCAGTGTGTACTGTGTAGTAGGTGGTCAATAAACAGTCACTGAATAAATATTAATTAAAACAGAAGGGGTTGTTGTCATTAATGTAGAGGAAGTGATTTAAATCAGGCAATTGAAGTCATCATAAACCAGTAACTGAAGAAAGTATTGCATTATGTTTAGTTTCTATTTGATTGTTCTTTCCTGAAATCTAAGTACATTGTTATTCTACTGTTCTATTCATGACTTCCAAGGCCTGCTTGGGCCTGTTGCAGAATATAATGTTGAAAGAGGGTTCAAAACCTCATCAACTAATGTGCTTCACTAACTCAAAGTGCTTTGGAACAGTATGTCAGCTGGGAGGTGAAGTAATGAAAGAATTTTTAAATACCTGGCCCATTTTAATAATGTGAATACAAACACAACCATTTCAAAAGGAACATTTTGTGTATTTGCTATTATATATGCTGCCTTTAGTTCAGAAGCAGATTTTATTTCAGTAATGTGCAGGGAGTTGTCTTGATTTTTAGTTATGTCACTTTTAACAAAAATTTCAAGTATTTTGCAAAATTTACCCTAGTAAATGGCTAGAAAAGTTGAGAATACATGATATAAATTTGTCATAATAATCTCTGCTAAGTTTAAGGCATTATTAAGTAATCAAATGTGTAAAATAAATTAAAAATCCTTTACAGCTGGAAGATATCTGTCAATGATTTTTTAACCTTTGCTGCACATTATAAGCTATTGGACACCTCTTTAAAACACTTGAAGTCCCAGTTGCACTCCATACCATTCAATCCAAATGTCAAGGAATAAGAAGCAGGTTTCAGAATTTTTAAAAGATCTTCGGGTGATTCCAAAGTGTAGTAGTTTGTCATTCCCTGACATTGAGTAGGGAAATGAGAAGTATATCATGAACAGCTGGAATTAATAAGATACTGGGGGTAGAGGTGGGGCAGAAGATCATTAAGGTCCCAGGCTTACTTTCATTTTCATATGTTGTGTGTACATAGCAGACATTTAAATACTTACTGAATGAATTGAATTAAATTTTATTAAATCTTAAATTGTCATTCTTAGGTATTAAGGTGCTCAGCTAGCCATCTCAATAGTCCTTTTACTTACAATTTGTAACTCTTAAGTATCAAAGATATGACAATTGCCAGGGCAGGTTCTAACATCCATATTCTGTTTCAGTCCACACTGTTGGAAGTTTTAGCAATCATACTACTCGGTATGTTAGGATATATTATGGTCCATATTCTACCATTACTGGTCATGAGGTGTTTATTTCAGTCAGCAAGTGAGTAATCTAGCTCTAGAACCTGATTTTAGAGTATGCTCTCTTAAAACACTCTTGGTACCAATTGTCTTAGGCTGGGTTCCTTAAAACAGACTTGGAGATGCGAGTTGCATGTGGAAGGTATATTCCTTGGGAGAGTGAGGAAGTGGGAAGATAGGACTGGGCAGAATGAGAGGCCATCACTGACTAAGTTGCATTGGAAACCTTGGCCTATCTTGTGGGAAGCTGTCAAGATGGGATAGCCCATCACTGACTAAGTTGCATTGGAGGCCCTGGCCTATCTTGTGGGAAGCTGTCAAGATGGGATAGCCCTTCAGAGATATTGCAAATTAAGCCAAGGGAAGGTTTTTATATCCCAAAGTGGCCTGCCAATGACTGTAGATGTCTTGAAGGTAGGGATAACTTTAGGTGAGGCAGTTCCTGAGGCCAGCAGTTCCTGAATGCAACTATGAACTGTCAGCACTTGATCTTTCTAATAGTTGGGGGATGATTGCATTGTTCCTGAAGGAGGACCATGACACCAGCTATGGTGTTCACATTGACTTACTTTGGCTATTGGGAGCTCTTCAAGTTGGCTGTTGTGTCTTTTGACATGACTCATTTTTTTTTTTTTTATATCTACCAAAAAGACATTCCAGATTCCTCTCATATATCACCTGAACTAGAATTGGATTTGGGCATTTCTCAAAAAAAAAAAAAAATTTTTTTTTTTTTTTTAAAGTGGGGAATGTTATGTAGAGACCACAAAATGAAGTTTGCTTATTGCTCAATTCTAGGTCTGTTCAGTGGACAGACTAAAATAACTATTTTTTGAAAGCAAAATCACAAGTTCAAATTAATATTGCCATTTCAAATTTAACACTATAGGGTTTTACTTAATTTCTTTGATTTTGTACTATTATCTCTTTTTCTTATATAATAATCTTATTTCATTAAGATCATTAAATATTTGATTTACTCTATCCTACTTGTTTCTATATATTCATATGATCACTTTAATAGTACTACTAATATTAACATCAATAATTAGTCTACTAAAAGACTTTAAAAATAAATCCTTGAAGCTCTGTCTTTAGAATATATTCCAAAGTATTCTAGAGTAACTTGAAAAAAAAATTTTTTTTGTGTGTGTGTAGGTTGTCAACAGATATGTTTTTCATCTTGTTAGATTATAAGCATAGTAGATCCTAAAGATCAGCACATTTGATTTTCCATTTACTTTGAATTTCTAAGTAAACTTTATTTTACCACTGTTTTTCATGTTATATATTGCAGTAGACATCTTATTCTGCCCTTTTTTTCTGAAGAGCTCAAAGCAAAATTGAGACAGTAGATTTAGATAAAACAAAGATATAGTAAAATTAATTAATTTGTCCATGACCATAGGAGAAGGGAAGATGTAACTATAACTTAGGCTTTTAAACTTCATTTTATTGAAACTAGTTTATAAACAGATAAGTTTCAGGGTTCAGACCACAAATATTACCTGAGTCTGAAATTTATGAACTCCATGAGTGCTATCTTTATGTATGTCATTGTGGTTTATACTATACTAGTACAAGAATTTTGAATTATAATAATTTTATGAAACCAAAGAAGCTCAAATTTTTACTCTTGGATGTTAGGATCTGAAGCTTATTGATGATAAATTTTAGATTCATATATTATTATTATAAATATCAGGTTCATATACTATAAATTTTGACCTGTTTGTGGTTAAGAACTACATATGTTTTTCAAGTTTACTATTTTTAAAAACATTTAATTTGTTTTAGTAACTTTTTAAAAATAAGGCATGGTTGAATTTGGTATTACTTGGAATAACAGTTCCCAAAGAACAAGGCATGTCAGGTTAAAGTGCCTTTTCCTTTTATGATAAGGTTACTCTCCTGATAGATTAAAAGAATACTGCATGCAGATTTCCAATTGACTACTTTTCCATTGAGTGGAAAGAACACCAATCTAAAGTGCGATTTCCTAGAATTTTGTCAAAACGCTTGATCTTTAATCCTATTCAACTTCCTTATTCATTGCTTGTTGGAGGTCTCAAGTGGTCTTTTTATCAAATGTACAGATGACAGGAAGCCAGAAAAATAATTTACTGGATGATGAAATCAGGGTCACAAATAATCTGGACTCACTGTAGCAAGAATTTAAATTTAACACAATGGGCTGGAATGTATCTCAGTGGCAGTGTACTCTGGCCCTGGGATTGATCCCCAGTGCCATAACAATAGATAAATAAGCACAAAGAATTATGATAGGTATAATTGTATATGTAGTTGTTTTATACTCCATTTATACCACATAGCATTAAAAGTATCCTAATAAAATAAGTCTAAAATCCTTTACTTATGTGTGTTAATAAGAAGGGCTACCATATCTTGAGCACTTGCTTTATACCAGGCACTCTGTTAAGTGCTTTATGTAAATTTTATAATTTAATCTTGACAAGAATCCTGTAAAACAATAGTAGTAGTGGTACTAGCAATATTTTTTTAAAAGAGATGTGATCAACTTAACTTTTTTCTTAGTGCATTATATATATACATAATAGTGGAATTCATTGTTACATATTTGTACATGCACATAATATAGCATTATAATTTGGCCAATTTCATTCCACAGAAGGAACAGTAATAATATTTAACATTTACAGAGTACTTACTGAGTACCCAGTACTCTTCTAGACATTTCACATGATTCTTATAACAATCCTATAAAGTAAGTACTGTTATAGACTTTATATACATGAAGAAATTGAGAGACAGAGAGGTTAAATAATTTGCTAAGGTAACACATTAAATGGAGCCAGGATCCAAAGTCAGCAGTGTAGTTCCAAATTCTTCCTAGGCACATTTCTTCTCCATTTTTCCAGATGTAGATTTTGTAGATTAGAGAGGTTGAGAAACTTACTTTAAGTTTCTAGTAAGCTGGAGGACTAGGATTTGATCCACAATGTTGATTTTATAACTACCCTGCTGTATTCTCTCTTTTCCTGCAGCTTTAAGACCAGATGCTTTTATTGTTGATTGTAATCTTGATAACAAGCTTATGAGGTTGCTGTGGTACCTCCTGTTCGCAGACAGGAAACTGAAAGTTACAGATTCAGCAAGATGCCCCCAAATCACACAGCTAGTGAGTTGTAAAGTTGCAGTTCGCATCCAGGTCTGTCTGACTCCAAAGGCCATGTTCTTAAATATCATACTGAGCAGGAAGGGAAAGATGTGACAAAACGACAGCATGAGAAATACGACTTGCAAGTTCAGTGGGAGGTCGTGGGTGAGGCCACTGCCAACAAGGGGAACGCCACCTGAGGCTGCCTCCTAGAAGACAGCATTCAGAGCAAGCGAGGCCACAGTCCCACGCTAGACTTTACTGGTGGAACACACCTGGAGCTTTGTACACAAGTCTGGGACCCACACTTTAAAAAGAGCATTACTGACACACCTGAAGCTCCTCTGGATGTGAGTCTTCAGCACAGTGAGTGGTGTAATATGTCTACAGAAGAACAATTAACAAGATGGGAATTTAGTGTCTAAATATAACATAAAAGAGAAGACCCAGGGGGTTGAGTAGCTAATTTTTGAAACATCATCTTGTGTTGGAGAATTAGGTACAGTCTTTCTAGTGTCAGAGGGAAAAACTAGGCTGCACATGTAGAAAATCAAAGAGGTGAATTTGGTTCCACATAGGAAGGAAGGCTTTTGTGAGACAGTGAATTAATTTTCTCTAGTAAAGAAACTGAATGATCATTTATTGTGGGTGATAAATATCTACGATATTAGGTGTGATGATTCTTAAATTTTAGTGGGTATAAGTATCATCTGGGAGAACTTGCCAACTACTGATTAGCATGCCTTACCTTTAGAAGATTGCTTCAGCAGATCTGGGTTAAGGTACAAGAGCTTGCATTTTTAGCATGCAATCCAGAAGGTACAATCAGGTGGTCACTGACTTTCCCTTTGAAAACTAGTGAAATTAAACTCAGATCTCTTCCACTTATTCTATAAATAAACATTTTAATTAAAAAGTATGTAGTCAGTATAACAACTATTCAAAGAAAGTTTAAGTTTTGTTAAAGATCCAAGATGAAATTTACTATGTTGACAGAATTAGAGATGAAATTACTGAACTGTAGGATATTAGGATATGGAAGAAGAAGGTGTCATTCTTGCTCATTGTCATATGTTAGTAGCAAGATAAATAGAAGATAGAAATCCTGCTTGAAAATTTTTAAACACCTTAATTGAAGAATCCACTCTTTATCTGCCAAAGAGCAATCTACTGGAGTCCTGAAAAAAAGCTATGTGCTTATCCTAAGGTACAGCACCTGTGTAAGGACACTCACCAATCAGCCTTTAAGGCCCAGGCTTATATAAACTGCAGCCCAGCACTCACAAAACAGGTGTGAGTGAGAGCTGGCAGCAAAAAGTATATAGCATAGTTGGTCTTTAAACTCTGGTCTAATTTTGTGGGGACTAAAGATATTTTTCTGGCAAGTATATGATTGATAATCTTAAAGTGTGCAACTTTGTAAGCCATGTTTTCAGCCTACTATCTGCTAAAATGTTTTGCCCTTTGTAAATGTGTTTTTAAAAAGTGGTGCTTGATGTAAGTTACTGTCCCATATTAGGGTCTTTTTTACTTAAGTTGCAAAATTACATTTTGTAAGTATTTTAAGCTCTTAAAGTTCTTTCCTTTGAAAACTTTAAAAATGAGCAAGTTGAGGAGTTGGTATTCGTGGTTATTTTGTTGATTGATAGTGTTGATGTGCTTATTTAGTTCACTAAGGATTTCTTTCTAGCAAATGATTTCTGTTTTACTATATTTAAACTATATAATATTCCCAAATGGCAATTATATATCAATAATTAAGTCCTCATTTCTATGTAATTTCTTCTTGCTTCCTTTTAGTGGTTTCAGGTCTCCTCATAGATTGTTTTTAAATCATGAGAGATGAAATTGCAGTAGCAGTTTTCTTTGTCACAAGATTGGTGAAGGAACATGAAAAACTGAGTAAACAGCAAATAGAAAAATTTGCAGAAAAGCTGATGATAATCTTGTTTGAAACATACAGAGGTCACTGGCACCCTGGTTGCCCTTCTAAAGGGCAAGCCTTCAGGTGAGAGAACTCGTATGTGGCATGGCAAAGGCAAGTAATGGGCAACATAGACCATCTCTAGGAAAAAGCAGGAATTTTGTTGTTTGTCTAACACATTCAAAAGTGTTATGGGGGTGCTGGGTTTGTGGCTCAGTGGTGGAGCACTTGCCTAGCATGTGTGAGGCACTGGGTTTGATTCTCAGCACCACATATAAATAAATAAAATAAAAGTCCATTGACAACTAAAAATAAAGTGTTATGGGCTCAAATTCAATTGTTTGAATGTGGGTTTGAAAGCCATAGGAACATGACAGTGGAATTGAAAACTACAGACCTACATGTGTGGTGGATTGGACAATTAGTTTTTGTTTTTGTTTTTGTTTCAATTTTGTTTTTGAGACCAGGTCTCACTGTGTTTCCCTAGGCTGGTGTGGAACTCCTAGGCTCAAGCTATCCTTCCACCTCAACCTCTTGAGTAGCTGGGACCAAGGGTGCATGATGCCTGGTTTTTAACTTGTTTTTCTCATGAAAGATACACAGCAAGTGTTTGGTGACCTAATCACATGATTTAGCGATACAACACACATTCTGAATCATTGCATCAAAAGTTGATGTTTTATTCCTACTTGTAAGAATGGCGGGTGGAGGGGAGTGGGGTGAGTGGAGCTGTGTGTGCTGGAGGATGCCCACAACATAATTTTGCTGCTGAAGTACCTGTCATCGCGTCCTCACTTCCTTTCCCTTTCCTTTTGACCCCTAAGGTGTATCAGGATAAACAATCAGAATAAAGACCCCATTCTAGAAAGGGCTTGTGCTGAGAGTAATGTGAATTTTTCTCACCTGGGACTTCCAAAGGAGCTGACCCTATGGGTAGATCCCTTTGAAGTGTGCTGTAGGTGAGTAATCTGAGTTTGTGTGCTGTGACCACTGGAAGCCTTAGGTTATTTGGTCAGCTCTGTACACCCTTGTGAAAGACAGTGCTCCAGAGCCTCAGCCAGGACATTGTTTGGCTATGATTATAGATGCAAACTTCTGATAGATGGCACAGATTTTCACTAGGAGTGGACAGAGAAGGTTGGCCAGAAATTTTGCAAAATACTTGCAATGTGACGTCAATGGCTGCACCCTATTGCAAACTATAGATTTAACTTCTAAGTATTATATACAATATCGGGAAGAAAGGGGAATTATCTACCACTGGAGGCAATTTAGTCCATTAGTTGAACTAAAAGAAATTGGTCTTAGTCTTTTCCTAAGCAATTAACCAAATAGCTCTTACGGGATGTCCTCACTAATTACTACAGTGTGGTAGCTGAAGGTCATAATGTCCTTTGATTTGTATTTTTAGACCCATCCCCTTTTAAAATAACCCTTTCAAAATGTTAACATGTTGTCTTCAAACAGGATTAGAGATAAAATTTGTGGGAAGTTGAATCCTTAATGAATAATTTATTTTCCTGTTTAGGTATGGTGAGAAAAACCATCCATTTATAATTGCTTCTTTTAAGGGCAGATGGGAGGAATGGGAACTGTCCCAACAAATCAGTTATGCTGTTAATAAAGCCACATTAGACTACTCCTCTGGCACTTCTTCTGATGAAGAAAGTTGTAGCAAGGAACCCCGGATCATTCCTAAAGTCAGCAATCCGAAGAGTATCTATCAGGTCAAGTTCTTCTGTGTACTTTTTTCTATTCTATTTCTAGAGAGGCTGTGTTCACTTTCAAAAAGAAACAAAATGTGGAAAGAATGAAACTATACAGTTAAAAACAAAACAAAACAAAAACCCTAAAATGTTAATAATATGGCAACATTTTTCTGGTCCCACGCCTCTATATATAACCTCTACTTGATTGAATTCTTAGGATCTGTGATCTTGTCCTCCTGTCTCTTCATATATTATTTAAAGACACACAGGTTTCCTTCCACTTAAATTCCCTCAGTAAATATTAAGGACTTGTTTTTGGAGGGATCAATAAAAAATAATCTCATTTATAGAAAGTTTGGAATATTCAGTAAAGAGTAAATTCTTGCCACTAGGGAAGGAAGGGATGGGAATTAGAAGCAGTTTAAAATAATTTTTTTTCTCTAAACCACAATTCATGGAAAGATATACATATTCATATAAGAAATAAGTTTCATGAAACAATACTTATTTTTTCTAGCAGCTCTGCCCCATATGTGAACTTAACTGATTTCAAGCACCTAATTTAATTTCATGACCCAGTTTGAAAAAGACTCATCTAGACTTTCTAACACTTTGTATTTTATGTTTGTATCTTAATTATGTTTCAAAATATTAAATGGATTTAATACTTTAACATTCAATTATTCAATTGTAATTTGCTATTATCAGCAAACATTCTAGATTATTTCCACATTGCTGCTTTATAAAACTGCTAACTTGTATGGTGATGTCTAAATTTTATTTCATGAGATTTGATTCCCAAATATCAAATTATGAGGTCACTGGGTGTAGACGTTTTACAGGTTTGTAAAATGCACAAAAGCCCTTCTAGAAAGTTGTATTTCTGTAGTCTCACTAGCTCCATGTGAAAGCATCTGCTTTACCAATTTTTCCCCCTAAAATTTCCTATTCTCACTTAAAAGATACTTTGATTAAAAAATGGTATCTATAATAGTACTTGTGAAGTTAAATATTTGGAAAATCTCCATAAACCCAAATGTTTCAGGTACTTACTGTCTTCTGAATTTTCCCCTCGCCTAATGTAGCATTATAGACCCTTTATGGCCAGTCAGAAGTATTTTATATTATTAGCAAATATTTTTCCCCTAGTCTTCTAAACTTTATATGTATAGTTTACATATAGTTCTCTCTATATAACAATTTAAAGCTAAATTATAAAATATTTACCCTTGATTTTATTTTTAGGCTTAGAAAAATTTCTTCCATCTAAGGATCAGATCTGTAGTCAGTCGATTCTTTTCTTTTATAGATATTTTCAAAGCATGTTCTGAAAAATATCCGTGTAAGTCATCTGAAATATTTACAAGGGGTCCTCCTGAGTCTTGGCCCCAGAGATCATGATCAGGCAGTTTTGGGTCGGAATGGCAGGGGTCAAGTTAGAATGGGGTGAGGGAGAATCCAAGAATATTGAAGATTTGAATAATGTGTTTAATCCAACTGAAAAAAAATTAAAGAATTAGTTTTCATAAAAAGTATAAGGTGATACTTAAATTTAATGTATGTGAAATGCTGCCAAATTTTCTATAGATGATTATCTAATTTTATTTCAATTCATTTGTAATCTTTTTGCTTTTGAGATATTTCACTTCTGAGTTGTGGGTTCATGTTTAGTCCTCAGAGCTACCTATTAGTTTAGCAATCTTTGTATTTTCTTTCTTTTTTCCAGGTCGAAAACTTAAGACAGCCCTTTCAATCTTGGTTCCACATCCCCCGCAAAAAGAATGTGATGGATGGGCGCATAGGCCTCCCAGGGAATGTTCATCATGTCTTGCATAAGAATTTTAAGTGTTATAGGCAGCCTGCTGCTTTGCACCGGGTGGACAGGTACCACTGGATCAACACAAAACATTAACATGGTGGCCAGACTTGTGTTGGGAGAGAGATCAGAGGAGAGGCTTCATTTTCTCTAAAAAGAAAGCAAGTTGAAGGGTGAGAGGCCCATGCAATAGAAAAAAAACCAACCACATTAGGGACTGGATTGTGTGATGGTGAATTCTCACACACAGATCCCAACTCTGTTCTTAGCTGTGATTTTTAAAAAAATACATTGGACTTTATTAAAATTAAATACTTCTGTTCTGCAAAAGGCAATGAAAAAAACAAGCCATGGACTAAGAGAAAATATTTGCAAATCACATTTTGACCAAGATTTATATCCAGAAAAAATTTAAAAAATTCTCAAGATTCAATGAGAAAATAACCAAATAACAAAATGGCCCCAAATTCTGAACCCTTCACCTAAGAGATATAAAAATGGTAATAAAGGAGATGAAAATTAGGCAGATAAAAATTAAAACTACACTGAGAATTGTAACATGTACCATACTGTTTCAGGATATTGATATGTGTGTATATAAGGGCAGGAAGTGTATGGAAAATTTCTGTATTTTCTCTTAGTTATACTTTTAATTCTTAGTTTTATATGAAGTTTTATGTAAAACCAGTAAATATATTTAATATGGTGTGAAATGAAGCTATTGACCTGGATAAGAGTCAACGAATTATGACAATTGACAGTTTAAATAAATGTACTGTTTTTAATACCTTCCTAAAATTTGCTTTGTTGTGAGGAAGTTTTAAAAGTTTGTGTTTCTTCCCTAGCTGTTTTAAAAATTCCATTTTTAGTCTTTGATTTTAGGGAGAGTGATCCTGATAATACAGTATTCTGTCTTCAAGTTTATTGCGTGTAGTATCAGTTTTACTTCATAAGTCCAGTAACAGCTTGTTTGAAAATTATTCTTTAAGTTGCAACATTTCCGTGTGTGTGTGTGTGTGTGTGTGTGTGTGTGTGTGTGTGTGTGTGTGTGTATGTAAGAATTTGGCTCATTTCTAAGACTTGTTTGAGACTTAATCATGACTTATTCTAAAGTGATACATACTCAATATAAAGAAATCAACCTAAGCAGGAAAACATACCATTGTGAGAATAAAAATCTACCATTGAACTAGAAATGCTCATTCTTAAGTATTTGTGACCATCTTTCCAGTTTTCCTCTGTATATACACAGATGTAAGAATAGATACAAATATTTCAATAGGAGAATGATACTAGAGGAGCTAATGTTTCTTGCTTTTATCATTCTATGAAGTAGGAAAGTGTATTAGAGACTGAATGATACTCTTAGCACAGAGAAATAATGGTAAAAATCTGAAGCTGTTTGTTCTTCTCATACAATGTGGATGGTGAAATGAAGGGTTAACTATAGAAGAGTTACTATATATAAATTATAGTATGTACTTGGTTATGACAGAGAAGGGATTATTTTTCAGTACTGGGGAATGAACCCAGGACTGCACGCATGCTAGGCCAAGGCTCTGCCATTAAGCTTTGTCCCTAGTCCAGAATGAATGACACTTCTTTCCTGTAATTTTTTATTTGTTCTAAATAGTTCTATGTGACAGTAGAATGCATTTTGACACATTCATAAATGGAGTGTAACTTTTCATTCTTCTGGTTGTACATGATGTAGTTACACAAGTCGTGTAATCATATATGCACATAGGGTAATAATGTCTGATTCATTCTACCCTCCTTCCTACCCCCATACCCCTCTCCTTTCTCTTCACTTTCCTCTGTCTTATCAAAGTACCTTTATTCTTCTTTAGCCCCTCACCCCCATTGTGAATTAGCATCCACATATCAGAAAATATTTGGCATTTGTTTTTTTGGGATTGGCTAATTTCATTTAGCATTATCTTCTCTAATGCCATCCATCCAAAATGCCACGATTTTATTCTCTTTTATTGCTGAGTAATATTCCATTGTATATATATACCACATTTTCTTTACCCATTCATCTGTTGAAGGGCACCTAGGTTGGTTCCATAGTTTAGCTATTGTGAATTGAGCTTCTATAAACATTGATGTGGCTGTGTCACTGTAGTATGCTGATTTTAAGTCCTTTGGGTACAAACCAAGGAGTGGGATATCTGTGTCAAATGGTGGTTCCATTCCAAGTTTTCTGAGGAATCTCTATACAGCTTCGAATAATGGTTGCATCAATTTGTAGGCCTACCAGCAATGTATGAGTGTACCTTCCCCCCACATTCTTGCCAGTATTTATTGTTGCTTATATTCTTGATAATTGCCGTTCTGACTGGTGTGAGATAAAAGCTCAGTGTAGTTTTGATTTGCAGAATGAATGATACTTTTTGAGAATTTTTATACAGAATGTTTTATTTAACAAAGTGTCTCCTGACATTTGCAAGATTGGTTTTTAAAGACTTATTGAGTTAAGAGGACAAGTATGGGGCCAAGTAATATAATTCCTGTACCCTGTGCCTGTGATGGACATTGCTAATGAATTATAATATCTTTATTTGGACATGGAGATTGCTGCAAAATTCTTACAGTACAGTACTAGAAATGGCCAATATAACTGTCAAAGATGGTACTCAAGAAGGAGTACATTCTATCACTGCTCTAAGATTTTTGCTCAAAGGGAGCTGCCCATGAACTTTGGACCCCCTGTGTAATTTCTTCAGACTCCCAGGAGGCTTTGAAACAAATATATAGGGGGAAAACATAATATATAGATATTTCTGCTGTGGTTAAAAGTAGTCAATATACATGAAAAGTCCACAAATGAATAAATGCTACACCTATTAGTGTATCAGTATAATAACCAAACTAGATCTTCCAAGTATATTTTGAAATTTTCAATAATCAATGGGTTTCACTTTTAAAATTTTTGAGATAATTGGAGATTATATGCAGTCATAGGAAATAATGTAGAGATCCTATGTACTCCTTTACCCTGTTTCCCCTAGTGATAATAGTTTGTGAAACTATAGTACAGTATGACAACAGATACTAACACTGATTCAGTCAAGATGTGTGATATTTTCTTCACCAGAGGATCCCGCTTGTTGCTCTTTTATAGTTACACTCACTTCGTTTCCACTCTTTATCCCTTTCTTAACCCACTGGCAACCACTAATCTTTCCTCCATTTGGAGATTTTTTGTAATCTTAAGAGTGTTGTCAGAGGGATCACACTGTAGGTAACTTGGAACAAGGGACAGAAGGGAGATTCTATTCATTGCAAGGAAATCCTCACATATCAGTGAGCCACAAATGCTTAGAACCCAGGAAACTTCAACTGATCACCCTTAGCCAGTCCAGTCTCCATCAGGAACTGGCATATGTTTTTGTTCTGGCCACCCTTACCTTATCCATACTCTTGGATGCTCAAGCACAATACCATTGCAGGCAAATTTCTTAAACACCTTCACGAGTTTTTAATCACTAATCATAAGCAATCCCTTGGACAGTAGTATGGGTCATCTTGTTTCTCTGTGGAATTTTTTAAAAAAAATATTTTAATTATACATGGACACAATATCTTTATTTTTATGTGGTGCTGAGGATCAAACCCAGTGCCTCACATGTACGAGGCAAGTGCTCTGCCACCGAGTCACAACCCCAGCCCT